>NW_026690439.1:0-27718 GCF_015227805.2 Hirundo rustica | reverse complement strand
AATACCAATTCTTCCCACAATCTAAACATTTACATGTAACCCAGCTAGCGTGTCTGGTATTTGGGTGGATCAAACAGGGTATTTAGTCTGGCACTGATGGAAGTTGCAACTCCTCTTCCTCTTTGCATAAATCACAGGCTAAGGCATGCATACAAGAGTTCTCTGTCCAAAACTGTCCTGATCCTCCTGTTTGGAGTGGAAGTATTCCTCCCCAAGGAGGGTATCGGAGGCGTCTCAAAACTGGTCCAGGCGGTACTTGAAACCACTGATATAAGCTTGGCCTTATCTCCCAATTAGGTGTGATCCTGTGTATGTTTCTTGGACTATTTGGGTCTTCCCAGTTCATTACCACCCAGTCCCCATTTAAGAGTCAATTTTGTATCACCAGGTTGAGATGTAATTGTCCACTCCTTAGGTTCTTCCACAGGTCCTTTGATTCTGCTGGCATGGATCCACCCTCGTTCCTTGGTCCAGATCGCAGCCTCGGTTGTCAGCAATACCTGAAAAGGACCTTCCCATTGAGGAGTTAAAGATTGTTCTTTCTAGGTTTTTACTAGCACCCATTCCCTTGGATGAACATCATGGATTTTAAAGTCTAAAGGTGTGGTTTGAGGGATTCTTCCTTTCAACCGTAAGTTCTCAATAGTTTTTGCAATGGTGTTAACGTATCTTTTCACACTAATTTCCCCTATTTCATAGGTAGCATTTTCATGTTGGGTGGTTAAAAAGGGTAACCTAAACATCATTTCATAGGGTGACACTCCCAGGTCTGACCTGGGTTGTGTTCGGACCCTCAGTAAGGCCAAAGGTAGGCATTGTACTCATGACATTTGGGTTTCAACTATTAATTTGGTCAAAGTTGTCTTCAAAGTCTGGTTCATCCTTTCTACACGACCAGAACACTGTGGATGCCATGGGGTATGCAGCACCTATTTTATCCCTAAAGATTGAATTATTTGTTGTAACGCTTTTGACATAAAATTCGTTCCTCTGTCTGAGTCTATTCTATTAACCATTCTGTATCTGGGAATAATCTGTTCTAAAAGGGTTTTATTTACTATGTTGGCTGAGGCCTTGGTAGTGGGAACTGCTTCTACCCAAGGAGTTAGATGGTCTGTCATTACTAAAAAATACTTCCATCTTTGTACTTGAGGAAGTTCAGTAAAATCTACTTGGATACTTTGAAATGGTCGAAGAGTTAACTCACGACCTCCTAAAGTTGTTTTTCTCATCACCTTTTTGTTTATCCTTTGGCAAGTTATACATTTTTCAGTTACTTGCTTTGCTACTCCAAAAATCGCAATGCATCCATAGTTCCTTAAAAAATGATCACACAAAGCCTGAGTACCCCAGTGGGTTTTCTGATGCATGTCTTCTAATATTTTTCTAGTCAGTATTTTATTAACTAATTGTCTTCCATCAGGAAGTTTCCACTTCCGTGATTCAGCCTGTTCTCTTCTTATCTTGTTTAATTCTTTTTTCTCTGCTTCACTAAACTTTGGGATTTACAATTTTTTTCATTTGGAGTTAATATTAACATAACTCTTTCAGCTCCATTTTCTGCTGCATCCTTAGCTTCCTGATCTGCTAAATTATTTCCTCTTATTTCTGGGGTCACTCCTCTTTGGTGTCCCTTAATGTGTACTATAGCTATTTCTTCAGGTAGTTTTAATGCCTCTAAAATCTCTAAAATGAGTCCCTCATGTACTAATCCTTTTCCTTTTGAGTTAAGTAACCCTCTTTCTTCCCAAATTTTTCCAAAAGTATGTACTACTCTAAAAGCATAATTTGAATCAGTATGTATAGTTCCTTTCTTGTGTGCTAAATATTCCAGTGCCTTTTTTAGAGCATATAATTCACAAGTTTGAGCTAACCAGTTTGAAGGTAATCTTCCTTTTTCAATAGTTTGCATGTTTTTTCCATCAACTACTGCATACCCTGACATTCTTTTTCCTTGTAGACATCTGGAGGAACGATCCACATAGATTATTTCTCCTTCTGAAAGGGCTTGTTCTTTAAGATGCCCTCGAACTTTTGTTTGGTATTGGATAATTTCTAAACAATTATGTATTAGGTTATCTGCTGGTTCTCCATAGAAGAATTGAGCTGGATTTAAACTTTTGTTTACTTCTAATGTCAGATCATCACTATCTATCAAGATTGCTTCATATTTTAACATTCTAGAGTCTGTCAACCATTTTTCAGCTTTCTGATTGAACACATTTCGAACCACATGAGGTGTGCACACAATTAGTTGACCTCCAAAAGTAAGTTTACGACTTTCCTCTACCAGGATTGCAGTCGCGGCTATAGCTTGAATACATACTGGCCAGCCGTGGCTCACTGGGTCTAACATCTTTGATAAATAAGCTGCTGGTGTCTTTACTCCTCCCCACTCCTGGACCAGAACTCCATGAGCTACCCCCTTTTCTACATTCACATACAGATGAAAGGGTTTTTTCTAGTGAAGGTAAGCTTAAAGCTGGTATTGAGGCCAGCTTTAACTTCAATTTTTCTAATTTATCATCATCTTCCTTGGTCCATTTTATATTATCTTCCTCTGTCAACTTTTCATACAAAAATTTTACTGCCTGTGTGTACTCCTCAATCTATAATTTACAATATCCCAATAATCTGTGTAGTTTTCTGATTTCCCTCTTTGAAGAGGGAGGTGGAAGGGATAAAATTCCTGTAATTCTCTCTGGACTGAGCTTTCGACTACCCTTACTTATCAAGTGTCCAAGATATTTTACTTCTGGTTCTACAAATTACAGTTTCCTTTTTGATACCTTTAATCCTTTTTCTCCAAGAAAATTAAAAAGTTTTATTGTAGCTTCTTTAACTTCAGCTTCATCTTCCCCAGATAGTAGAAGATCATCCACATATTGGATAATTTGTATTCTAGGAGGAGTGGGGAAGGCTTGCAGTATTTTTTCTAAAGCTTGCCTAAGTAAGTTTGGAGACTCTGTGAACCCCTGCGGTAATTTCGTCCATCTTAATTGCTGCTTTCTTCCAGTTTTTGGATCCTCCCCTTCAAAGGCAAAGATATCTCGGCTCTCCTTGGCTAGTGGACAGGCCCAAAAAGCATCTTTAAGATCCACTACACTAAACCACTGATGCTGGGGTGGAACTTTACCTAGAAGTGTATAGGGATTGGGTACCACTGGGTAACGAGACCGAGTTCTTTTGTTAACCTCCCTTAAATCTTGTACTAGTCTATAACTCCCATCAGGCTTCTTTACTGGGAGAATAGGGGTATTATGGGGAGACATGCAAGGTTCTAATGTCCGGTTCTTTATTAGTCCTTCTATTACTGGCTTCAAACCTTCCCGTCCTTCTAAAGGTATGGGGTATTGACGTACACGTATGGGACAATCTTCTCTCTCTATTGTAACACTTATAGGGTCAATATTTAATCCTCCCCTATTTCCTTCCCCAGCCCAAACTTCCTTGTCAATTTTTTCTTCATCTTCTTGGCTTAATTTTAAAATTTTAGCTGTCATTTTCTCATCTTCTGGTATAACCCCTATTCCTAATTTCACTTGTAAGTCTCTTCCTAGTAAGTTGCTACCTGTCTTTGGGACCAATAAGATATCTCCCACCCAAATTTTAGTTTCTCCTTCAATTACTACATCTTTAATGACTGGAACTGTAAAAGTGTCTCCTTTTGCCCCTGTTACTTTTGCAGTATCTTTACTCACACTATAACCTTTTGGTACATTTAGCAGGCAGGTTCTTTCTGCCCCTGTATCTACCACAAATTCCAATTCTTCTTCTTGGGGACCCACTTTTAGAGTTATCACAGGCTCTAGATGGTATTTGTCCCCTAAAAAATAGAGCCTTTGACCTCCCTATTCCTCCTCTGTGCTCATCTCTTTGAAGATTTTCAGATGTATTACCTGCTTAGGACAATTTCTCCTATAATGTCCCTCACCCCTACAGTAAAAGCAGACATTCCTGGAATGCTGCTGAGACTTGGTTTGTATTGGGATTCTATTTTTTTCCTTTCCCTGGTCTCTATTAATTTTATCTCTAGAAGTAGTGCCTGTATGTTTTTGATTTATTTGGAAATTTTTTTTTCGCATGGCGACTGCCATAAGTTTTGCTTTCCGTTTAGCTTTCTCTTCATCTCTTCGGACATAAACTTTCTGAGCCTCCTTTAATAAGTCATCTAATGATTTATTATGCCAATCCTCAATTTTTTCTAATTTTTTTCTACTATCTGGCCAGGCATTTGTAACAAAGTTAATCCTTAACAAAGCTTTTCCCACAGTTTCAGGGTCTATTCCAGAATATTGTTTCATATTTTTCCTAAGTCTGTCCAACCATTCAGTTGGAGATTCTTCTTTTTCTTGCTGTGCCTCAAAAGCTTTTTTAGCATTTTGCCCTCGGGGTGCTGCCTCTTTTATTCCCTTGATTATTAAATTACGATATTCATTCATGTGTTTTCTCCCTTCCTCATTATTTTGACCCCACTCAGGAGGCGCTGTTGGCATTTTGTCTTCTCCGGGGGGCCCCTGTGGGTTCTCTTTTTCCCAAACTTTTATTCCAGCTGCTCTGATTAATTGCCTTTCTTCCTGAGAAAATATTATTTTCATTATAGACTGCATCTCTTCCCAAGTATAAATATTCAGACCTAAAAATTGGTCTAATTGTTCAGCTGTGCCTATGGGATCTTTTAAAATTCCCTTGATTTCTTTTTTAAAATTCTTGACCTCAGAAGAAGTCAAAGGGGCATTTACAAACTCTGTTCCACCCCCTCCCATTGGGACTTCTCTTAGTGGGAATAGACTAATTTCTTTATCCCATTTTTGGTTTTTATCTTCTGTTGTCTTTTTTCTATGTTTTGAGAAAGAATCCAGAGAGGGCTGTCTTTTAAGTGAACTTTTAGTGATTCGATAAGGCATTTCTAGGGAGAAGTAGTTTCTCTGAGCAGTAGTTGTGGTTACTGAGGGAACGGAGCTCAGGGCAGGAAGGGCGGTGAGGGGAGGGCACAGCGCCGAGGCTTGGTCCTCCAAGGGCGGAGCATTAGCGGGGTTTGCTGCTGGGACCGGCAGAGGAGGGGGCAGTTCTGGGGGATACCAGAGGGGAGCGTGGGCAGCCTGCACGGGGCTGGTGGCGGCTGAGTCAGCGGCTCCCGGCAGAGACAAAGCAGCAGCAGCGGCAGCGCCCAGCGCAGCCGGCACGGGCAGGGCAGCCGGGGATCGGGCAGTGGGGGAAGCGATTGGAGATAGGACGGCTGGGACCGACGGGACCCCCGGCACGGTCGGGGCGGTGGTCTTAGACCGTGTGTCAGGAGGGACCCCTGGCATAGCACTTAGGGCGGTCGCAGACCAGCCAGCCGGGGCAGATAAATTCACCGGCGGGGCCGGGGATGGGGTGTATGTGGGGACGGGCGCAGCTGCCGCGGACTGCGAGCCCGCACTTGGGACGGGAACCGGGGCAGGCGGGGCTGAAGCGGTACCCGGGACAGGGGGCTTGGCCGCAAACGGCGAGAGCGGGAGCGGGAACAGAGGGGGTAAAGCCTGCAAAGGATCCCACTCTTTTTCCTTCTTTTCTTCTTGTTCCCCTTCCCTTTTCTTTCCCCTTTTTCTTTTCTCATTTCATCTCAGGGGTTTCTGATACGTGAAAGATTTTTATTTTCCTAAAATCTCCCGTCCAACATGTGGCATATTCTCTTTCTTTGGGATTAAACTGTTCTTTTGAATTTACAAATACATTTCGAGCCTGACAAATCCAGTTCTCAAAAGAGCCGTATCTGGGCCAATAAACGTGGTCAGATCTTATTTCCTTCTCTGCCCATTCTATCATGCAAAATTGTATCATCTTTATCTTTTCCTTTCTTCTTGTACAAGAGGTTTTATCCCAGTTAGCTAACATAATGCCGAGAGGGCTATCTTGAGGTATGTCCGTTGGTAATTTTTTACACCCTTTTTTCTTCCTTGTATCCAACTTACTGTTTTTCTGTCCCATTTGTCAAGATTTTATCTATTCGTCCCCCACCTCTGTTTTTCACTTTCTGTTACAACCTAAAGACCACTTCTATCTATGCACACACACAAAAATTCCCTTCTATCCCACACAACTATTCAATACAATACACCTCCCTCCAAGGAGATACAACAATCAACATTACATGTGTTTTCATCCATCTACTCTTACTTCATTTCTCCTTCACTTTTACACACTCTTTCACACCCTTAGGACATGAAGCCGATCCCTGTTGCCAGAGAATCGCAGTTCCGTGTGGCCCCCCTTCGCCTTGGGTTTGGTCTCTGGGTTCCAGTATAGCTGGGCCTCTGAGGAGGGCCCAGAATCTGGTCGCCTCTGGTGCCGGTCCACCTATGAGGCTAATTTGCGTGTCACTTACACTTTCACCACGGCCCCCCCCTCCACAGGCCCAGAGGAAAAGGGCTGAATTGCAGGTCACACACATGTTCTGCCACAGCCCCCACCCGCCTGGGGAAACTGACGCAGATTTTGTGTGTGACTCACTCTCACACAACAAAACAACAATAAGGTACCTTTTACTTTCAAATCACCTATTACAATTTTAGGTGTTACTGGCCAGTCTCGGTGCTCTTGGATATCCCCTCAATCCAGCTGTGTTGTCCAACCCCAGATGCTCTTGGGCATAACCTCAATCCGGCAGAACCCTGGGTGTTCCTGGGATATTTTATCCCTCAACCCAGCAGGTTTCAGTCCTGGATGATCTTGGGCAATTACCCCTCAATCCAGCAGACTTTTTGCTTCCTAGGGGTCCCACCCCTTCTCTAAAACTCAGTCCCAGTTTCCCGGGGGGGATTCTCTCACTCTTCTTATCACTCGCTTCGTCTCTTTACTGGCCGTTTTTCTCGCGAAAGAACGGAAACGCAGCGTAGGAGACTCCGCACTCGCTTAGCAGGTCTGGGATAACCAGCTGCCTCTCATTCACACACATTCATCCCCCCCCTTAACCGCCCCATCCAAACCAGTACTTACCTGTCCTTTGTCCCTGGGTCTTTGTCTTCGTGTACACTTTAGTCTTAGGGGCTAACTACCGTGGTTTTAGGGAATCTTTTCCCTTTTCTTTGTTTTATTGCCTCCTTTTGTCCATTGATCGTAACCTGCATCTGCCAGTCACAGCAGGGGAACACAGAGCGAGGCTGCCAAACTGGGCAGGGCGCGCCGTCCTCACCCTGATTCCACTGAGGCACTGGCAGTGAGGTGTTTTAACCATCCTCTGCTACCATAATTGTGAAAAACACCAATCACTTGTTTTTAAAATTTTGTAAGTTTAATAGTAAATAAGATGGTTATAAAAATAGAATTAGAGTAAAAAAATTGAACAATTAGAGTTAGGACAATACAAGACGTTACAGACGTCTACAAAGTTACAGACGTCTGGGTGCCTCCCCGAGCAAAAAGCTCTGAAGAAGGATGCCTGTTAACAAAGGATTATCTCTTAACAACAATAGCCTGTTGAATATTCATACATTTTATACATGATGCATAAATTCCATTCAAACAAAGAATTGTCTCTGGTTAGTATCACTTTTTTCCTTTAATCTCTATGGTGTCCACAGGGCTGAGCAAGGCAGGAGGAGTGGGTCTCTTCTGATAAGGAAGTAGTAAATTCTTTTTTCTCTGAAAGATTTACGTTTTCCTGTGGTTGGTGCATAAAAACTACATTTTAACTGCAAAACTACATTTACCATACTATCAAAATATTAATACAACATTAACAATCAATACAGCATAATACATATAGTAAATATCTTGCGTAGAGCCATATAATATGCACTTTTCACAATCAACACACTCACTTCACAGTTGGACTAGGTCGATGCACAAGATGACAGCCATGCTGAGCCAGCCACACACAAGATGGCGACTGGGGCAGAGGAAGCCACACACAAAATGAAGGCCAGAGGGCTGAGCCAGCCATGCACAAGATGGCAGCTGGGGCTGAGGCGACCACACACAAAATGGTGGCTGGGGCTAAGGCAGCCACACACAAGATGGTGGCTAGAGTGCTGAGCCAGCCACACAGGATGGCTGCTGGGGCTGAGGCGACTACGCACAAGATGGTGGCCAGATTGCTGAGGCAGCCACAGACAAGATGGCGGCTGGGGCTGAGGCAGCCACACACAAAATGACGGCCAGAGTGCTGAGCCAGCCACAAACAAGATGGCAGCTGGGACAGAGGAAGCTACACACAAAATGACAGCCAGAGTGCTGAGCCAGACATGCACAAGATGGTGGCTGGGGCTAAGGCAGCCACACACAAGATGGTGGCCAGAGTGCTGAGCCAGCCACACACAAGATGGTGGCTGGGGCTGAGGCAGCCACATGCAAAATGGTGGCCAAAGTGCGGAGGCAGCCAAACACAAGATGGTGGCTGGGGCTGAGGCAGCCACACACAAAATGGTGGCTGGGGCTAAAGCAGCCACACACAAGAGGGTGGCCAGAGTGCTGAGCCAGCACCACACAAGATGGTGGCAGGGGCTGAGCCAGCCACACACAAAATGGTGGCCAGAGTGCTGAGGCAGCCACACACAAGATGGCGGCAGGGGCTGAGCCAGCCACACACAAAATGACAGCCAGAGGACTGAGACAGCCACACACAAGATGGCAGCTGGGGCTGAGGCAGCCACACACAAAATGGTGAGACAGAGAAAATAAAGCAAGGGTGCCTGGCATTGGGCTAAGAACACACTATATTAACAGAGAACTGTTCCTTAAAAGCACCAGTCTGTTACATATTAGTTTCAAAATCCCCCAGCAAATCAATCTTCTCTCTCTGGCCCCAATGGGTCTTCTAAATTCCTCCTTTAGGGCTCTGGTCACTGTTACGCTCACCTGGTACTGATTATCGACTCCTTCTTTGGGCCCCAAAACTGTGGTGGTGTGAGAATTGTTTTTATTAAGTTATTAAGTTATTTTTGTAAGATTTTTAAGTTATTTTTATAATGGTTGAGTCCACTGTGTACACCTGTGTTCTGCATTAGTTTTCCCTTATGAGTTAGGTTGTTTTGTCTACTGTATAATCAGACGTTTTCTGTCATTCATTCCTTCCCTGCACCTGTCGCTGTCAATCCCCCTCTCTCTCCTCGTGGTCGCCCTGTCTGTCACTCGGAAACCCTTCCCTGGCTTCTGGAAAACTCCGGGAGGGGTGCCGAGTGATAGGCTGGGGACCGGGAGACCCTCTCCCATCATTTTGTGGTTGGTCCCCAGTTCCATGGTTCACACCCCTGGTTAACCCCCCGATTCCTGTGACTGGCTGACTGGTTGTCGCCACCCCCGTTTCCACCCCCCCTTAAAAACTGCCGCGCGCCTGGCCTCAGGGTCTCTCCTGGGCAGCAGGTGCAGAGTGCAGAGCCCCGCGCTTCCTCTGCCTCAATAAACCTACGTTACATCCTGCTCGGGAGAGTCCGCCTTTCACTTAGCTGCCGAGGGTCGCTTACGTCATCTACGTGCCCGTCGCTGAGGGTGGGATCCAAGTTCCCACAGGGAGGAAGCGGCACGCTTTGCCCGCCGCTCTGACCTTACCACATTGGCGCAGTGAGACACTGAGCTAGCCTGTGGCTGCGCTGGTCAGCGTGATTTCTGGACACTGTGACACAAAACCAGGAAACATGATATAGAAGTTTGGAAGATGGCCAAAAGAAAAAAAAGAGCATGCGCAAGGAGACGAGTTGAAAAGTTCAACTCAGAGGATGACTATGTGCTTCATCCCCAAAAACCCCCCCGACGACCACCAGAGTGATCAATAAGGAGCAGTTCGCAGCCGCAGATAAGCGTGGAACTAATTTTAATACGAAGCGGGGACAGGTGGGGTTAGAAAATTAATATGTATTAGGCGTATGGTATAACCGTAGTTTGTAAAGATAAAAAGGGAGAAACAAAGCTCCCAGGGGTGCATGTCTTTGAGGAATTATCCCCATGCACCTCAGAGCTGAATAAATTCATACCTACTCTCATAACCACTCTGTGAGTTATAGAGTCTTCTCTCCGCACATCATTTTGGCGAGCCAGGCACGAGGATCTCTGTCTGGCTGTGGGAGCAGCTGAGGAGCGTTTTCCCTGGCGCGCCCCCAGGACCTTCCCGGGAGGGACCCCGGACCTCGGCTCGCTCACCGCGGGGACAGACAACGACCTGCTGGCCTTGCAGATAAAGGTATGAATTAAATATCGGGGAAGGGGCAGCTGATAAGTCGTGCAGAGACATCTGACGCGCAGCACAGTCCCGGTGGGCTTACAAGCAGCCGGCCAGGGAGAAGCCGGACACAGAGGGGGAGGGATCGATCCCCGGCCGATAGCGCGGCAGATGAGAAGGGGTCTCACTGAGCTGATAGAGCAGCCCGCTAGCGACTCTGGGGGTGAGTCGAGTGAACCCTTCTTTTGCTGCTATTTTGTGTGAATGCTAAGTCCGGACACGTTGAGTCATTGAGTATGATCAGTGAGTGAGTGAGTGAGTGATTGAGTGAGACGCACCAGAGGTGCGGAGCGATTGTGGAGCTCTATCCGCGTTTCCGACCTCGGGAGACTGAGGCAGATGGAGAAAGGCAAAGTGACTGGAGTCAGTGTGGGGCAAACCCGAGTGTGAACGAGGGGCATTATGTTTGAGTGGGAAGTGGTTAACATTTGTTACAGCCGTGGATAGACAAATTGATGGAGTCTCTCCTCAGCAGTGGTTTGGGCTTGATCCCTGGGAATCGATTGATCCAGTGAATCGTTGGCTAGAAAGAGGGAATGAACGGGTCTATCTAGAAGGAACATACAGAACTTCTGCAGGGAGATTGGTGGCCTTGGACTGGGAATAACCTGGAGTACAGACCCTAAGTATTCCAGGGGAGGTGAATGGGATAGCCTGTTCTTGTGGGAGATTTAGAGCTGTCAGAGAATCAAGGACATTAGGCATCTGGCATGGATATTATTGCAGTGTAGAGATTGTGAAAAACGTTGGTATTGTTACTCTAATAACCAGTAGGGCATATGCCCCCTGTGTAAACTGAAATATTATCTTAATCAGGTTAATGTTGAACCTAAAACTCTGAAAGTTGTATATACAAAATCACATTGTGTGCCTGCAAATTGGGGCTGTGTGTGGGAAGATAATTGGGAAGTGACTCTGAAATTGTGCGAGGAAAAGTTTGGGCGAAAACGGGACGGAACAAGGAGGAGGAGATAATGGGTATTGAACAAAGCAAAGAGATCCCCAAAGCGAGTCCGCTAGGTTGTATTATTGCACATTGGAAAAATATTGCTGGCCGTGGGGGAACTGAGAACAAGAGAGATCTTATCAGATTTTGCAGAGATTGGTGGCCACTCTATAAATTGGATGATGGAGCGAGGTGGCACCTAGCGGAACTTTGGATTATAACACGCTATTGCAACTCATGCTATTTCTCAGGAGAGAAGGCAAGTGGACGGAGGTGTCATATGCCGATATGTTTTTCTCTCTCCGAAATCACCCCGAGTGGCAGAGGGATTGTGGGATCAGGGCTCCATCTGACCCTCTGGTGTTAGCCCTGGAGAAAGAGAATAAGACTAAGAGAGGAGGGCTTAAGCGGTGTTGTTCAGCATGTAGCATAGGGCAAAGATGTACAAAATCAGACAAGGTTTACCAAACTGTGGCCCAGGAACAAGACCTGGTAGATGATTTGCTTAAGCCTCCCCACATAAGACAAGAAAGGGATGAGGAGGAGGATGCAGACTCAGAGGGTGCAGACACTTTGCCGATTGCACACCGGACTAGACAACAGACACACATATTACAGGCACCTCTGCGTGAGGCAGTGGGATCAGAGGGAGGAGTGGTATTGGTTAAAGTTCCCTTCTCCACAATTGATTTAGAAGCATGGGAAAAGATTGCTAAAATCTATCGCAGTGATCCAGTTAACACAGCCAAACGTCTGCGATATATAATAAAACAACACAATCCAGATTGGAGCGATATGCAATTATTATTGGATGCACTGACTGAGACAGAAAAACAATTAATCATAAAAACGGCAGGGGATCTGGCAGAGGATTATTATAAAACCCAACAGCTAGATGTGAAAGATTATTTCCCACTCCAAAACCCACAGTGGGATCCAAACAGAACAGCAGAATTGAAAAAATTGGAAAGCTATCAGGAGTGGATCGCAAAAGGGATGGAAAGAGCCATTCCCAAAACGATAAATTGGTCAGCCTTATATGCAATCAAACAGGGGCCCTCTGAGTCGCCATCTGAATTCCTTGAGAAATTAAGAGATGCTATGCGTCGTCACACATCACTGGACCCTGGGTCTGAAGTAGGGATACAGCAGCTAGTTAATTTATTCCTAGGGCAGTCTACAGGTGACATAAGGCGTAAACTTCAAAAGCTTCGAGGAACAGATGGGAGGAACTTAGAGACTTTGTTAGATGAGGCGTGGAGAGTCTTTAGTAACCGGGAAGAAGGATATAAACAAGGAATGAGGAAGCTTGTAGCTGTTGTAAGTGAGAGAGAGAAGGGAAAATGTGGGCAGAGACCACCTAGGCAAGGCCCGTCCCGGCTGGGCAGAGACCAGTGTGCGATCTGTAAGAAATATGGTCACTGGAAAAATCAATGCCCAGAACAAAGGCGGGGTGGCTTTCGGGACAAGGGAAACCGAGAGAAAGGAAAGGTGACTGCATATGTGGAAGAAGACTGAAGAGGACCGGTAGATCTCACCCCAGAAGATCCACTGGTTATAAAATTAGAACTGGGGGAAAAAGGGAAAGAAGTAGAATTCCTGGTTGACACAGGAGCAACATATTCAGCCTTAAATAAGACTTTGGCACCTGTGGGGAAGAATTATGTTACAGTGATAGGAGCAACTGGCCAACCTGAAAAAGCATATTTTTGTAAACCATTAAAGTATAAGCTTGGAAAGCAATGGGGCATTCATAAATTCCTATATCTGCCCAGCTCCCCGAGACACCTTTTGGGGAGAGACTTGCTAGAACAATTACAAGTAGCCATTAAATTTAAAAATGGGGAGGTCACTCTGGAGGTAAATGATGAACAATATATAGAGGCATTAAGTTTAATGTTGACAACCGTTCAGACAGAGGGGGAAATTAGTGAAGAAATAATAAATCAAGTGTTTCCTGGAGTATGGGCCTCCAATGTACCAGGGAGAGCGAAAAATGCACTTCCTATATTAATCAAACTTAAGGAAGGGAAACAACCCGTTAGAATTAAACAGTACCCCCTGAAAAAGGAAGATAGGGAAGGAATTAGTCCCGTAATTGAAAACTTTTTGCAATTAGGGCTGTTAAAGGAGTGCCAGTCTGAGTTCAACACTCCCATTTTGCCAGTCCGGAAACATGATGGATCATACCGGATAGTACAAGACTTAAGGGCTGTTAACAAAATAACTGAGGACCTCTATCCTGTGGTAGCAAATCCATACACTCTGTTAACATGCCTGACACCTGAGCTAACTTGGTTTACTGTTTTAGACTTGAAAGATGCCTTCTTTTGCCTCCCTATCCATGAGGACAGCCAGAAAATTTTTGCATTTGAATGGGAAAACCCCAAAAGCGGGCGCAAATCCCAGCTCACATGGTCAGTTCTACCTCAAGGTTTCAAGAACTCTCCCACTCTGTTTGGGGAGCAACTTGCCAAAGATCTGGAATCCTGGGAGGCTCCCCCGGAAGAGGGAAAGTTACTGCAGTACGTGGACGACATCCTCATAGCTACCCGGACGAAAGAGGCATGTGTAGCCTGGACAGTAAGTCTTCTAAATTTCCTGGGACTACAGGGGTACAGGGTATCAAAGAAAAAGGCCCAGGTTGTGAAGCAAAAGGTAATCTACCTGGGTTATGAAATCAGTGCGGGACAGCGGACCCTAGGGCAAGATCACAAAGAAGCGATATGCCAAACCCCGAGGCCTCAAACGGTAAAGGAACTGCGAACATTCTTAGGAATGACGGGATGGTGTAGGCTCTGGATACACAGCTATGGGTTGCTCGTGAAACCTCTGTGTGGGCTCATTACAAATGGGAACAGAAACCTCCAGTGGACAAAAGAGGCCACGCAAGCCTTTCATCAGCTGAAGAATGCTCTAATGTCAGCCCCGGCTCTCGGACTCCCGAATGTAAGTAAAACGTTTTTCCTGTTCTCCCATGGAAAGCAGGGAATTGCCCTGAGGATACTGGCCCAGGACCTGGGTCCATACCGGAGAGCAGTTGCTTACTTCTCCAAGCAACTAGACACAACAGCCAAGGGATGGCCGGGGTGCCTCAGAGCTGTTGCAGCTGTGGTGCTGAATATTCAAGAGGCACGCAAATTCACTCTGGGCCAGAAAATTACCCTATTTGTGTCTCACACAGTGTCTGCAGTCCTGGAAGTAAAGGGCGGGCACTGGCTTTCCCCACAAAGGTTCCTGAAATATCAAGCCATCATGGTAGAACAAGACGATGTAGAGATAGTTGTAACTAACATTATCAACCCAGCTTCTTTCCTCAGTGGGAGTCAAGGGGAGCCAGTACACCACGACTGCTTGGAGACCATCAAAGCCTCCTACTCCAGCTGCCCGGATCTGAAGGACACCCCTTTGGATGATGCAGAAACCTGGTTCACTGATGGGAGCAGCTACGTCATCAGTGGAAAGCGCCATGCTGGGTATGCAGTTACCACCTGCAGAAAGGTAATAGAATCTGGACCCTTGCCAACAGATACCTCTGCACAAAAGGCTGAGATAATCGCTCTAACCCGTGCTCTAGAGATCACAAAAGGAAAGAAAGTAAACATTTATAGACTCGAGATATGCATTTGGGGTTGTACAAGCACATGGAGCCATTTGGAAAGAAAGGGGACTGTTAAACTCACAAGGGAAAAACATCAAACATTCTCAGGAAATATTGCAGCTACTGGAAGCAGTCCAGCTTCCTGAGCAGGTAGCAATTATGCACATCAAGGCACACCAGAGGGTGAGCTCCGAATTGGAGGAAGGAAACGAGCTGGCGGACAGAGAGGCAAAAGAAGCAGCAAAAGGTGAGATAACGATCGAGGGAGCCTTAATTCCTGATGGACCCCTGGAAGGAGTCTCCCTTGAAGGTAAGCCAGTATATACCAGAAAAGATAGAAAATTAATTCAGGATCAAGGAGGAAAGTATAACCAAGAGGGATGGGCTATTACTGAAGGTAGGATAATAGTCATCCCTTCTCATTTGTTATGATCTCTAGTAAGAGAAGAACATCAGAAAACACACTGGGGAATAGAAGCCCTGTATAACTATCTAATTGAAAAGATTACTGCCAGGAATTTATATTCTACTGTCATTCAGGTAACCCAGCAGTGTGATATTTGCCTCCAGACCAAACCCAAAAATACCACAACCAAAACTAGGTCAAATTGAAAAAGGCCACGGGCCTGGACAACAGTGGCAAATTGACTTTTCAGAACTCCCAAGAAAAGAGGGGTATTGATACTTGCTGGTTTTAACAGATACCTTCTCAGGGTGGCCAGAGGCTTTTCCCACCAGAACTGCCAAAGCCTGGGAGGTAACCAAAGTATTACTACAAGAGGTAATACCACGCTTTGGAGTTCCAGCCACAGTATCTTCGGATAGGGGGCCACACTTTATTTCAAAAATAGTACAGCAAATCAGTCGTCACCTAGGCATAGACTGGGAGCTCCATACCCCTTATGGCCCCCAATCAAGTGGCCAAGGGGAAAAAATGAATCATTTAATAAAGCAGCAAATTGTTAGGCTGGGACAAGAAGCTAATTTACCCTGGCCTCAATCTCTCCCACTGGCATTGCTGTGGATCCGAACCAAGCCTAGATAAAGGAAAAATTCAGTCCCTTGAAATGCTTTATGGGAGACCATATGGCATGCAAAAGGGGTTGTCCACCCAAGCAGGGGAGGAGAGGCTGACTGCCTATATGATAGCCTTAAGCAAACAGCTCAAAGCAATGGAGAAGCACGTGGCTGGAACTCGGAGCAGAGGGCTGGATGGGCCAGTGCATGACATACAGCCTGGAGATTATGTGCATGTTAAGTCTCTTACAGAAAAAACTTTGGAGCCACAGTGGGAAGGAGCGTTCCAGCGTTCACCACCTTCACCACAGTTAAAATCAAGGAACAGTGCTCCTGGATTCACCATTCTCGAGTGAAGAAGGCTCCAGAAACTCCTTGGAAAGTAACCCTGGGTGACAATGAACTGAAATTAAAACTTACTCGGGCGTAATGAATACATTGTGGTTGAGAATATTCCATAATTTAGCATACAGGAATCCAATCAGTAGAATTGTTTTGTTTGTTTTGCCTGTAGCTATAAGTGCAGCCCAAGAATTGGAAAGCATCTCTAACCAGAAAAATGCTGAATGGCCTTGGTCCCAAGCTTTCATTCAGTATACTGGATCCATGGGAAATCATTCTGATATAAAGGATTTAAACCTATCAACCGTGGTTATGCATGAAAACCAGATCTATGAAGGCAAGAATGGCAGAAACAAAAGTTGTGGACCCTTCAAGGGACTATAGGGGAGGTAGTCAGAGTAGGATGCCGAATGATTAACGGGACTAACCATGAAAAGGCAATTCAAATTAGTGTCTCGACTTCTCCTGCAGATTATCACCGGGAAATTTGTGATTGTCTAAGTAAATCAGACTGTTGGTATAATTTTATGTTAGTACAGACGGTGGATGTGATCTGCCTTTGGGATCGTGGTAATAAAGGACTCTCATTTAAATTTAAAATAACAGCTATACCTATTGCAACAACCAAGTCAACTGTAACCCAAGCTCAGACCACACCACCTAAAATTGAACACAAAATTTATGAAGTTGGCCCATATGTAATAAGGAGTACGGGGCAACAACAACTGTTATTTAATCCAGAGTGGTCTCTTAAGTGTATTGAAGTACTAATGCAAACAAACATTTCTGAGATTCAGCCAGCCTGTTCCTCTTTTCTAAGGACATCATCCGAGGGCTGGACAACGTGGTTACAAAAGCAAGTACACTTCAGGGGCAGAATGAGAAGAGATTTAACCGGAATATTAGGAACAGGATTGGGGGTCTTAAATGGAATTGATTCAGAAATATTAATGAACAAATTAGCCACTGCCACAAAAGCTTTGATAAAACTAAGACAACCGCTACAATCCTCATCATTAGCACTAGGAACTAACCAATGGGAGATTTCCAAAATACTACCAAAGTGGAAAGAAGCTGAGGACCAGGACCATAAGCTAATAATAAGCGCACTAAATATAGCCCAAAACAATGTGTCGTTAGCCCTCAGCTGCATACAGGCACAACTATGGATGCAATCAATAGTTGCTCTAGTAATAAGGGAGGGAAATGAAGGTACTTTTCCAATTGAAATTCGGAAAATTGTCTGGGACAATGCAAACAACCTAGAAAGAAAACTTCAGTCTTGGTGGACTCTGGTAAATTTTACCTATGACCCTACCACCGAAATAGCTACTACTTTTGTACTGACTATACACAATGCCACAATTTATAATATCCACCCTATTATTGCATTAGAATTAAATCATGAAAAAACAGTGCTCTGCCCCTCAGAACATAGAGCATGGGCTCGGATAATGAATGAAAAGTGGCAAACTGTGAATTTGGAATCGTGTGCTACCCGGGAATAACAAGGCTTTATCTGTGACACTAACATGATTGATGCACAAGATATATGCCTAGACACTGAGCAAAACATTTGCCACTTGGAGATTCATCCAGATACTAGTCAAAAGACTATGCTTGTATATATTGGCCTAGGCTGTGTATGTTTAAGAACTGCATGTGTTTCTGTAGAAATAAATGATAACAATGTAACCTTGACTACTAGGAACTATTCTAATTTTTATATTTGTAATTTTGTTAAGGTTGTAGGGTGTGATTTTTCATATTTAGCACCGGTTACATCCCACCAGTTGATAAGATCCAATTACACAATGTACCATCAGTTATCACCAGCACTCATTGGAATGAACCTTACATTAGTAAGACAACTAATGAACCACCAAGACCTGACAGAAATCCTGAAAGAGATTCAGGAAAAGGGGCAAAAGACTCTGGTTCCTGTCTATCATGATGTAAAAGAAATAAGCAAAGTATTACAAAGGGTAAACCGAGACACAAATCACCACTGGTGGGATGCACTCTTTGGATGGTCGCCGACTGCAACTGGGATTTTGAACACACTTTGCCACCCCATCATTGTCATACTGACATTAGTAGGTATAAGCCTGGTGCTATCAATTGCAATGCTTGTTTGGAATTGGAGAATGTGGAAACGGATAGCTGTACTGACTTCCCTAGCAGCAGCCTATGGTAATGCAATGAGGGATACGTATCGAGATGGGCAGACTGCGGAGGTGGATTGGAAAAGGAAAAGGCATCAGTATTGCTAAGTAAAAGAATTTACTGATTTTCTAGAAAAGGGGGTCTGAGACAGAGAAAACAAAGCAAGGGTGCCTGACATTCGGCCAAGAGCACACTGTATTAACAGAGAACTGCTCTTTAAAAGCACCAGTCTGTTACATATTAGTTTCAAATCCCCCCAGCAGATCAATCTTCTCTCTCTGGCCCCAATGCATCTTCTAAATTCCTCTTTAGGGCTCTGGTCACTGTTATGCTCACCTCGTACTGATTATCTACGCATTCTTTGGGCCCCAAAACCGGGAAACAGAAGCTTGGAAGATGGCCAAAAGAACAAAAGAACATGTGCAAGGAGAGGAGTTGAAAAGTTCAACTCAGAGGATGACTATGTGCTTCATCCCCAATGACCCCCGACGACCACCAGAGTGATCAATAAGGAGCAGTGTGCAGCTGCAAATAGGCGTGGAACTAATTTTAATATGAAGCGGGGACAGGTGGGGTTAGAAAATGAATATGTATTAGGCGTATCATACAATCCTAGTTTGTAGAGATAAAAAGGGAGAAACAAAGCTCCCAGGGGTGCATGTCTTTGAGGAGTTATCCCCATGCACCTCAGCGCTGAATAAATTCATACCTACTCTCATAACCACTCTGTGAGTTATAGAGTCTTCTCTCCGCACATCAGGGCAGGAGCCTGGGAGTCAAACGCTTGGAAAAAGAGAGCTGGCAAAGCCAGCCCAAGGTGCAGGCAGGCATTGGGCTGGAGGCAAGAGGGAGCTTGTACTGCCAGCATGGGAAGGGACTCCAGGTACAGGAGCTGGCTGGCGGCAGGAGCAGCTCCTGCTGGCACTGCCAGGGGAGGACTGGCAGGATGCAGGAGCAGCGGGCACATTGGTGATGGACAGCTGTCAAGTTTGAGCGGGCCAACCGAGGGACAAGAGAGGCTGCTGCTTGTTGGAAAAGTACTTTATGGCATGGCCAGATCAGTCTCAGGAAGGTCCGAGTGTTACAGTCCGTGCCATTATGCAAAATGCCTTCCTGCACAGGGTCCCCATGTCCCAAGCAGAAGCAGCAGCAGCACTCCCTGACACAATGCATTTTATTCATTGTGAAAAGTGCATATTATATGGCTCTACGCAAGATATTTACTATATGGATTATGTTGTATTGATTGTTAATGTTGTATTAATATTTTGATAGTATGGTAAATGTAGTTTTGTAGTTAAAATGTAGGTTTTATGTACTAACCACAGGAAAACGTAAATCTTTCAGAGAAAAAAGAATGTACTACTTCCTTATCAGAAGAGACCAACTTCTCCTGCCTTGCTCAGCCCTGAAGACGCCATAGAGATTCAAGGAAAAAAAAAAAAGTGATACTAACCAGAGACAATTCTTTGTTTGAATGGAATTTATGCATCATGTATGAAATGTATGAATATTCAACAGGCTATTGCTTTTAAGAGATAATCCTTTGTTAACAGGGGTCCTTCTCCAGAGCTTTTTTGCTCGGGGAGGCACCCAGACGTCTGTAACTTTGTTTTTATTGTCTCATATTGTCCTAACTCTAATTGTTCAATTTTTTTACTCTAATTCTATTTTTATAACCATCTTATTTACTATTAAACTTCCAAAATTTTAAAAACAAGTGATTGGCGTTTTTCAAAATTATGGTAGCAGAGGATGGTTAAAACACCTCACTGCCGGTGCCTCAGTGGAATCAGGGTGAGGACGGCGCGCCCTGCCCAATTGGCAGCCTCACTCTGTGTTTCCCTGCTGTGACCGGCAGATGCAGGTTACGATCAATGGACAAAAGGAGGCAATAAAACAAAGAAAAGGGAAAAGATTCCCTAAAACCGCGGTAGTTAGCCCCTAAGACTAAAGTGTACACGAAGACAAAGACCCAAGGACAAAGGACAGGTAAGTACTGGTTTGGAAGGGGTGCTTAAGGGGGTGAGGATGAATGTGTGTGAATGAGAGGCAGCTGGTTATCCCAGACCTGCTAAGCGAGTGCGGAGTCTCCTATGCTGCGTTTCCGTTCTTTTGTGAGAAAAACAGCCAGTAAAGAGACGAAGCAGGTGATAAGAAGAGTGAGAGAATCCCCCCCCGGGAAACTGGGGCTGAGTTTTAGAGAAGAGGTGGGACCCCTAGGAAGTAAAAAAGTCTGCTGGATTGAGGGGTAAATGCCCAAGATCATCCAGGACTGAAACCTGCTGGGTTGAGGGATTAAATATCCCAAGAACACCCAGGGTTCTGCCGGATTGAGGTTATGCCCAAGAGCATCTAGGGTTGGACAATGCAGCTGGATTGAGGGGATATCCAAGAGCACCGAGACTGGCCAGTAACACCTAAAATTGTAACAGGTGATTTGAAAGTAAAGGGTACCTTATTGTTGTTTTGTTGTGTGAGAGTGAGTCACACACAAAATCTGCTTCAGCTTCCCTGGCAGGTGGGACTGTGGCAGGAGGTGTAAGTGACCTGCAAACAGGCCATTGTTCTCCCAGCCGGGTGAGGGCTATGGCAGAACATGTGCGTGACCTGCAATTCAGGCCTCTTCCCACTGGGCGTGTGGAGGGAGGTGTCGCAGTGTCCAGAAATCGCGCTGACCAGTGCAGCCACAGGCTAGCTCAGTGTCTCACTGCAGCAATGTGGTAAGGTCGGAGCGGCAGGCAAGCGCGCCGCTTCTTCCCTGTGGGAACTTGGATCCCACCGCCAGCGACGGGCATGTAGATGACGTAAGCAACCTCGGCAGCTAAGTGAAAGGCGGACTCTCCCGAGCAGGATGTAACGTAGGTTTATTGAGGCAGAGGGAGCGCAGGGCTCTGCACTCTGCACCTGCTGCCCAGGAGAGACCCTGAGGCCAGGCGCGCGGCAGTTTTTAAGGGGGGGGTGGAAACAGGGGTGGCGACAACCGGTCAGCCAGTCACAGGAATCGGGGGGTTAACCGGGGGTGTGAACCATAGAACTGGGGACCAACCACAAAATGATGGGAGAGGGTCTCCCGGGCCCCAGCCTATCACTCGGCACCCCTCCCGGAGTTTTCTAGAAGCCAGGGAAGGGTCTCCGAGTGACAGACAGGGCGACCATGAGGAGAGAGGGGGGGATTGACAGCGAGAGATGCAGGGAAGGAATGAATGACAGAAAACGTCCTAACTCATAAGGGAAAACCAATGCAGAACACAGGGGTATACAGTGGACTCAACCATTATAAAAATAACTTAAAAATCTTACAAAAATAACTTAAAAACTTAATAAAACAATTCTCACACCACCACAGGGAGGGCCGTGGTGAAAGTGTAAGTGACACGCAAATTAGCCTCATAGGTGGACCGGCACCAGAGGCGACCAGATTCTGGGCCCTCCTCACAGGCCCAGCTATACTGGAACCCAGAGACCAAACCCAAGACGAGGGGGGCCACACGGAGCCGCGATTCTCTGGCAACAGGCTTCATGTCCTAAGGGTGTGAAAGAGTGTGTAAAAGTGAAGGAGAATGAAGTAAGAGTAGATGGATGAAAGCATATGTAATGTTGATTGTTATATCTCCTTGGAGGGAGGTGTATTGCATTAAATAGTTGTGTGGGATAGAAGGGATTTTTTTGTGTGTGTGCATAGATAGGAGTAAGTCGTCTTTAAGTTGTAAGAGAAAGTGAAAAACAGAGGTGGAGGACAAATAGATAAAATCTTGACAAATGGGACAGAAAAACAGTAAGTTGGATACAAGGAAGAAAAAAGGGTGTAAAAAATTACCAACGGACATACCTCAAGATAGCCCTCTCGGCATTATGTTAGCTAACTGCGATAAAAACCCTTGTACAAGAAGAAAGGAAAAGATAAAGATGATACAATTTTGCATGATAGAATGGGCAGAGAAGGAAATAAGATCTGACCACATTTATTGGCCCAGATATGGCTCTTTTGAGAACTGGACTTGTCAGGCTCTAAATGTATTTGTAAATTCAAAAGAACCGTTGAATCCTGAAGAAAGAGAATATGCCACATGTTGGACGGGAGATTTTAAGAGAATACAAATCTTTATCATATCAGAAACCCCCGAGACGAAACAAGAAAAGAAAAAGGGGAAAGAAAAGGGAGGGGAACAAGAAGAAAAGAAGGAAAAAGAGTGGGATCCTTTGCAGGCTTTGCCCCCTCCGTTCCCGCTCGCACTCCCACCGTTCACGGCTGAGCCCCCTGTCCCGGGTCCCGCTTCAGCCCCGCCTGCCCCAGTTCCCGTTCCGAATGCCGGCTCGCAGCCTTCAGCAGCCCTGCCTGCCCTGGTTCCCGTCCCAAGTGCGAGCTCGCAGCCTGCGACAGCTGCACCGGTCCCCGCATACACCCCATCCCCGGCCCCGCCGGTGAATTTGTCTGCCCCGGCCGCCTGGTCTGCAGCCGCCCTAAGGGCTGTGCCAGGGGTCCCTCCTGATGCGTGGTCTAAGACCACCGCCTCGACCGTTCCGGGGGTCCCGTCGGTCCCAGCCGTCCTATCTCCGATCGCTTCCCCCACTGCCCGATCCCCGGCTGCCCTGCCCGTGCCGGCTGCGCTGGGCGCTGCCGCTGCTGCTGCTTTGTCTCTGCCGGGAGCCGCTGACTCAGCCGCCACCAGCCCCGTGCAGGCTGCCCACGCTCCCCTCTGGTATCCCCCAGAACTGCCCCCTCCTCTGCCGGTCCCGGCAGCAAACCCCGCTAATGCTCCGCCCTTGGAGGACCAAGGCTCGGCGCTGTGCCCTCCCCTCACCGCCCTTCCTGCCCTGAGCTCCGTGCCCTCGGTAACCACAGCTACTGCTCAGAGAAACTACTTCTCCCTAGAAATGTCTTATCGAATCACTAGAAGTTCACTTAAAAGACAGCCCACTCTGGATTCTTTTTCAAATCACGGGAAAAAGATGACAGAGGATAAAAACCAAAAATGGGATAAAGAAATTAGTCTATTCCCACTAAGAGAAGTCCCAATGGGAGGGGGTGGAACAGGGTTTGTAAATGCCCCTTTGACTTTTTCTGAAGTCAGAAATTGTAAAAAAGAAATCAAAGGAATTTTAGAAGATCCCATAGGCACAGCTGAACAATTAGACCAATTTTTAGGTCCGAATATTTATACTTAGGAAGAAATGCAGTCTATAATGAAAATAATATTTTCTCAGGAAGAAAGGCAATTAATCAGAGCAGCTGGAATAAAACCTTAAGAAAAAGAGAACCCACAGGGGCCCCCCGGAGAAGACAAAATGCCAACTGCACCTCCTGAGTGGGGTCAAAATAATGAGGAAAGGAGGAAACATGAATGAATATCGTAGTTTAATAATCAAGAGAATAAAAGAGGTGGCACCCCGAGGGCAAAATGCTAAAAAAGCTTTTGAGGCACAGCAAGAAAAAGAAGAATCTCCAACTGAATGGTTGGACAGACTTAAGAAAAATATAAAATCATGTTCCGGAATAGACCCTGAAACTGAAGTGAGAAAAGCTTTGTTAAGGATTAACTTTGTTACAAATGCCTGGCCAGCTACTAGAAAAAAAATTAGAAAAAAATGAGGATTAGCATAATAAATCATTAGATGACTTATTAAAGGAGGCTCAGAAAGTTTATGTCCAAAGAAATGAAAAGAAAGCTAAACTGAAAGCAAAACTTATGGCAGTCACCATGCAAGAAAACAATTTCCAAAAAAATCAAAAACATACAAGCACTACTTCTAGCGATAAAATTAGTAGAGACAAGGGAAAAGAATAGAATCCCAATACAAACCAAGTCTCAGCAGCATTCCAGGAATGTCTGCTTTTACTGCAGGGGTGAGGGACATTATAAGAGAAATTGTCCTAAGCAGGTAATAGATCTGAAAGTCTTCAAAGAGATGAGCAAAGAGGAGGAATAAGGAGGTCAAAGGCTCTATTTTTTAGAGGACAAATACCATCTAGAGCCTATGATAACTCTAAAAGTGGGTCTCCAAGGGGAAGAATTAGAATTTGTGGTAGATATAGGGGCAGAAAGAACCTGCCTGCTAAATGTACCAAAAGGTTATAGTGTGAGTAAAGATACTGCAAAAGTAACAGGGGCAAAAGGAGAAACTTTTACAGTTCCAGTCATTAAAGATGTAGTAATTGTAAGGGAAACTAAAATTTGGATGAGAGATGTCTTATTAGTCCCAAAGGCAGGTAGCAACTTACTAGGAAGAGACTTACAAGTGAAATTAGGAATAAGGGTTATACCAGAAGATAGGAAAATGACAGCTAAAGTTTTAAAATCAGGCCAAGAAGATGAAGAAAAAAATTAACAAGGAAGTTTGGGCTAGGGAAGGAAATAAGGGAGGATTAAATATTGACCCTATAAGGGTTACAGTAGAGAGAGAAGATTGTCCCATACGGGTACGTCAATACCCCACATCTTTAGAAGGATGGGAAGGTTTGAAGCCAGTAATAGAGGGACTAATAAAGGACAGGACACTAGAACATTGCATGTCTCCCCATAATACCCCTATTCTCCCAGTAAAGAAGCCTGATGGGAGTTATAGACTAGTACAAGATTTCAGGGAGGTTAACAAAAGAACTCGGTCTCGTTACCCAGTGGTACCCAATCCCTATACACTTCTAAGTAAAGTTCCACCCCAGCGTCAGTGGTTTAGTGTAGTGGATCTTAAAGATACTTTTTGGGCCTGTCCACTAGCCAAGGAGAGCTGAGATATCTTTGCCTTTGAATGGGAGGATCCAAAAAGTAGAAGAAAGCAGCAATTAAGATGGACGAAATTACCACAGGGGTTCATGGAGTCTCCAAACTTATTTGGGCAAGCTTTAGAAAAAATACTGCAAGCCTTCTCCACTCCTCCTAGAATACAAATTATCTAATATGTGGATGATCTTCTACTATCTGGGGAAGATGAAGTTGAAGTTAAAGAAGCTACAATAATTTTTTTACGTTTTCTTGGAGAAAAAGGATTAAAGGTATCAAAAAGGAAAGTGCAATTTGTAGAACCAGAAGTAAAATATTTTAGACACTTGATAAGTGAGGGTAGTCGAAAGCTCAGTCCAGAGAGAATTGCAAGAATTTTATCCCTTCCACCTCCCTCTTCAAAGAGGGAAATCAGAAAACTACACACATTATTGGGATATTGTAAATTATAGATTGAGGAGCACACACAGGCAATAAAATTTTTGCATGAAAAAATGACAGAGGAAGATAATATAAAATGGACCAAGGAAGATAATGATAAATTAGAAAAATTGAAGTTAAAACTGGCCTCAATACCAGCTTTAAGCTTACCTTCACTAGAAAAACCCTTTCATCTGTATGTGAATGTAGAAAAGGGGGTAGCTCATGGAGTTCTGGTCCAGGAGTGGGGAGGAGTAAAGACACCAGTAGCTTATTTATCAAAGATGTTGGACCCAGTGAGCCATGGCTGGCCAGTATGTATTCAAGCTATAGCCGCTACTGCTATCCTGGTAGAAGAAAGTCGTAAACTTACTTTTGGAGGTCAACTAATTGTGTGCACACCTCATGCGGTTCGAAATGTGTTAAATCAGAAAGCTGAAAAATGGTTGACAGACTCTAGAATGTTAAAATATGAAGATATCTTGATAGATAGTGATGATCTGACATTAGAAGTAAACAGAAGTTTAAATCCAGCTCAATTCTTATATGGAGAACCAGCAGATAACCTAATACATAATTGTTTAGAAATTATCCAATACCAAACAAAAGTTTGAGGGGATCTTGAAGAACAAGCCCTTTCAGAAGGAGAAATAATCTATGTGGATGGTTCCTCCAGATGTCTACAAGAAAAAAGAATGTTAGGTTATGCAGTAGTTAATGGAAAAAACATGCAAACTATTGAAAAAGGAAGATTACCTTCAAACTGGTCAGCTCAAACGTGTGAATTATATGCTCCAAAAAAGGCACTGGAATATTTAGCACACAAGAAAGGAACAATATACACTGATTCGAGATATGCTTTTGGAGTAGTACATACTTTTGGAAAAATTTAGGAAGAAAGAGGATTACTTAACTCAAGAGGAAAAGGATTGGTACATGAGAGACCC
This sequence comes from Hirundo rustica, assembly GCF_015227805.2. Taxonomy (NCBI): domain Eukaryota; kingdom Metazoa; phylum Chordata; class Aves; order Passeriformes; family Hirundinidae; genus Hirundo; species Hirundo rustica. The sequence goes on along the minus strand of NW_026690439.1, from coordinate 1,359 downwards.
ATTTTAGAGATTTTAGAGGCATTAAAACTACCTGAAGAAATAGCTATAGTACACATTAAGGGACACCAAAGAGGAGTGACCCCAGAAATAAGAGGAAATAATTTAGCAGATCAGGAAGCTAAGGATGCAGCAGAAAATGGAGCTGAAAGAGTTATGTTACTATTAACTCCAAATGAAAAAAAAATTGTAAATCCCAAAGTTTAGTGAAGCAGATAAAAAAGAATTAAACAAGATAGGAGGAGAACAGGCTGAATCAGAGAAATGGAAACTTCCTGATGGAAGACATTTACTTAATAAAATACTGGCTAGAAAAATATTAGAAGGCATGCATCAGAAAACCCACTGGGGTACTCAGGCTTTGTGTGAACATTTTTTACGGAACTATGGATGCATTGGGATTTTTAGAGTAGCAAAACAAGTAACTGAAAAATTTATAACTTGCCAAAGGATAAACAAAAAGGTGATGAGAAAAACAACATTAGGAGGTCGTGAGTTAGCTCTTCGACCATTTCAAAGTATCCAAGTAGATTTTACTGAACTTCCTCAAGTACAAAGATGGAAGTATTTATTAGTAATAACAGACCGTCTAACTCCTTGGGTAGAAGCAGTTCCCACTACCAAGGCCTCAGCCAACATAGTAAGTAAAACCCTTTTAGAACAGATTATTCCCAGATACAGAATGGTTAATAGAACAGACTCAGACAGAGGAACGCATTTTACATCAAAAATGTTACAACAAATAATTCAATCTTTAGGGATAAAATGGGAGCTGCATACCCCATGGCATCCACAGAGTTCTGGCCGTGTAGAAAGGATGAACCAGACTTTAAAGAGAACTTTGACCAAATTAATAGTTGAAACTCAAATGTCATGGGTACAATGCCTACCTTTGGCCGTATTGAGGATCTGAACACAACCCAGGTCAGACCTGGGAGTGTCACCCTATGAAATGATGTTTGGATTACCCGTTTTAACCACCCAACATGAAAATGCTACCTATGAGGTAGGGGAAATGAGAGTTAAAAGATACGTTAACACCATTGCAAAAACTCTTGAAAACTTACGGTTGAAAGGAATAATCCCTCAAACCACACCTTTAGACTTTAAAATTGATGATGTTCATCCAAGGGAATGGGTGCTAGTAAAAACCTGGAAAGAACAATCTTTAACTCCTCAATGGGAAGGTCCTTTTCAGGTATTGCTGACCGACCGAGGCTGTGATCCGGACCAAGGAACGCGGGTGGATCCATGCCCAGCAGAATCAAGGACCTGTAGATGAACCTAGAGTGGCTGATTACATCTGAAATGGGTGTGATACAGAACTGACTCTTAAACGGGGACTGGGTGGTAATGAACTGG
>NW_026690438.1:11807-28140 GCF_015227805.2 Hirundo rustica | reverse complement strand
GTGCTGTGAAATGTGGCCCTCTGTCTGAATCAATATTATTTATCAGCCCATACCGAGGGAGGATATCTTCTAATATTATTTTTGTTACTACTTCTGCTGTTTCTCTTTTTGTAGGGAATGCCTCTACCCAATGGGTAAGGTGATCTATGATCACTAGCAAGTGTTTGTAACCTTGAACAGGGGGCATCTCAGTAAAATCAATTTGGACATTCTGGAAGGGCCTTAAGGCTAACTCCCTCCCTCCAGACTCAGTCTTCCTCATAACTTTTTGATTTATTTTCTGACATATTATACATCCTTGAGTAACTGCTTTTGCTAATTTGTGTACTCCAATACATAGGTTTTCCCTTAGGAAATGGTCACATAACCCCTGGGTTCCCCAGGGGGTAATTTATGTATTTCTGTAAGTATTTTTCGGGCTAGGGCTTTATTCAAGAATTTCCGTCCGTCAGCTGTTAACCACACTCCGTGTTCCCCCTGGTGTAATCCTAATTCTTTTATTACTTTTTGCTCTTTTTCACTAAACACCTGCTCTATCTCTTCTTTTTCTTTTCTTGGTATTTTCTCCAATTTGAGGATTTTTACTGGTTCTCCTCCTTCTAAAGCTGCCTCTCTGGCTGTTTTATCAGCGAACTGGTTTCCTCTTATCTCGGGCATATTTCCCTTTTGATGCCCTTTTATGTGAACTACTGCAATTTCTACTGGTTTTTGTAAAGATTTTAACACTGACTTTATTAATTCTGTGTGTATTAAGTCTTTCCCTTTTGAATTCAAATATCCCCGTCCTTCCCAAATTTTCCCAAATGTGTGCACAATACAAAAGGCATATCTAGAGTCTGTGTAAATAGTCCCTCGGTCATCTTTAAGTAAGTCTAGCCCTCTCTTTAGTGCATATATTTCACAGCACTGCGCTGACCAATTACTTGGTAGCTTTCCCTTTTCTAAGACTTCCATTTTCTCTCCCTCAATCACAGAGTATCCGGATGTTCTTTTGCCTTCCACCACTTGGGATGACCCATCTGTGAACAATACTCTCCCATATGGAAGGGGTGTGTCTTCTAGATCTTCTCTCACTTTTGTCTGCATATCAATGAGTTCTAGGCAATGGTGTCCTATCTCTTCGGTGGGCTCGCCAGATAGAAATTGGGCTGAATTTAAGCTTTTTGATGTGGTTAGTTCCAGGTTATCTGTATTTATTAGTATAATTTCATATTTTAGGATTCTAGAATCTGTGAGCCACTTTTGAGCTCTTTGACTTAAAATTGTTTTCAAATCTTGTGGAGTATGTATCTTTATTTTTCCCTGTAATGTTAACTTTTGAGCCTCTTCTATCAAAATAGCTGCAGCTGCGACTGCTTGGAGGCAAGCCAGCCATCCCCTGGCCACTGGATCTAATAGTTTTGATAGAAATGCTACAGGTTTTCGGTATCCTCCCCATTCCTGGGTTAAAACTCCATATGTTATCCCTTCCCCGGTGTTTACAAACAAATTAAACTCCTTTTTAAAATCTGGTAGGCTTAAAACTGGTGCTGAGGATAATTTCTCTTTTAGATCTTGTAGCTGCTTCTCGTCACTCTCTGTCCAATTCATTGGTTCCTGGTCTATTAATTTATCATAAAGAAATTTGACCCCTTGAGTGTACTTATCTATCCAGTGCTTGCAGTATCCGAACAGGCCTAGAAGTTTCCTGACGTCTCTCTTAGTTTTTGGAGGTGATATAGATACTATTCCTGAAATTCTTGCAGGGCTTAACCTTTTACTCCCCTTTCCAATTATGTGTCCTAAATAAGTGACTTCAGTTTCTACAAACTGTAGTTTACTTTGAGATACTTTTAACCCCTTTTCTCCAAAAAAGTTTAAAAGTTGAATACTTACATTTTTAACTTCTTTTTCTGTCTCCCCTGATATTAATAAATCATCCATGTATTGCCAAATTTGAACTCCTTCTTTGGGACTAAACTGTTCTAATAACGTCTCTAGGGCCTGTCCAAAGATATTTGGTGATTCCGTATATCCCTGCGGTAACCGCGTCCACCTTAGCTGTTGTTTTCTTCCCCTGTCTGGATGTTCCCATTCAAAGGCGAACCAATCCCTACACTCTTCTGCTAGGGGACATGCCCAAAAGGCATCCTTTAAGTCTATCACTGTGAACCAGGTATGCTCTCTTGGAATTTTACTCAGCAAGGTATGGGGGTTAGGTACTACTGGGTGTCGAGCAATAGTTCTTTTATTTATTTCTCTCAAATCCTGGACTAATCTAAACTTTCCCTCTTCTTTCTTTATGGCCAATATAGGGGTGTTATGAGGGGACATACAGGGTTCTAGGATATTCTCTTTTAAAAGATGCTCAATTACTGAAGCTAGCCCTTTCCTTCTTTCTGGTGACATTGGGTATTGCTTGACTCTAATGGCAGGGGGATCTTTTTGCATTCCTATCTTAATGGGAGGGATATCTAAACACCCATACTTTCCCTCTGTAGCCCACACTTCTGGATTTATCTCTTGTATATCCCCTTGGGTCAGTTTCATGATATGCACAACCATTTTTCCATCTTTTGGGATAACTCCTACCCCGAGCTGCACTTGTAAGTCTCTGCCTAGTAAATTGGTTTCTGTATGTGGTAAATAAAGAAAATCAGCTACACAATACTTTGAGTTCCCTTTTATCTCTACTCCTTCAATTATTAATGCTCGAAAGGGCCTCCCTTCAGCCCCTAACACTTCACAAGTTTTTGTCCCGATTGTTACCCCTGTTGGTAATTTCCTTAAACTCGACCTATCAGCTCCTGTGTCTACTAAGAATTCATATTCTTCACTTTGGGGCCCCACATCAAAGTTTACTAGAGGCTCATCTTGTTGTTCCATTGGGTCCCCTATTTTATAGAGCCTCTGACACCCCTAATCCTCCTCTTTCAGCACCCTCTCCAGGGCATCTTGCTCCCTTGCAATAGCTTCATTAAGGGATAATTTCTTACAATCCCTTTTTAAATGTCTTATTTCAACACAATAATAACAAGTTCTATTCTCTCCTGGGTTACTTCTTTTCAAATTTACCCACGGTGGTACTATGGGTGACTTTGGTCCTTTAAATGTGGGTCTTGGTCCTCCCTCACTAGATTTCAAAGAGGAATTTCTCTGATTTTCTCCCACTCCAGTACTTTCTCTTGCTACAGCTACCATAATGCGAGCCTTGGCTCTAGCTTTTTCTTCTTCTCTCCTCAGGTAAACTTTTAAGGCTTCTTTTAATAATTCATTAATACTTTTTTCCTGCCAATCTTCAATTTTTTCTAATTTTCTCCATATATCTGGCCATGACTTTGTTACAAACTGCACTTTTAGAATTACTTGTACCTCAGGACTATCAGGGTCTATGCTTGAATATAATTGAAAATTTCTTTTTAATCGATTTAGCCAAGTGGCAGGAGTCTCATCTTTTTCTTGGGACCCATCAAAAGCTAATTTAGTATTATTCCCTCTGGGGACAGACTCTCTTATGCCTCTTACTATCAAGGACTATCAAGGTCTCTCATATTTTGTCTTTCTTCTTCTCGATTTGGGTCCCACCCCGGGTCAGCTATCGGTAATTTATGATCTCCAGGTGGCCTTAACCTATTTTCCCTTTCCCAGATTCTGATACTTGCTGTTCTGATCATTCGTATTTCCTCAGGGGAGAACAAGATGTTTAATATAGAATTTAACTCTCCTCATGTATAAACATTGGGTCCAAGGAATTGGTCTACCTGTGTGGCAATACCTATGGGATCTTCAACTAAATTTCCTAGCTCTTTCTTAAATCCTCTTACCTCAGAGGCTGTTAATGGGGCATTTACAAATCCTACCCCTCCAATCACTCCTCCCATAGGCACTTCCCTGAGGGGAAAAAGTCTCTCTGGCTTTAAGGCTTTTGACCTGGTGTTACAATAGGGTCCTTCACTTACATTATCAACTGATAACACTGTCTGGGTCAGGGATTCCTGGGGATTTCCAGGAGAATGGGATGACTCATGAGAGTCTGTAGGGGTTTTGGTTATCTCCCAATTAGGGGGTGGCAGGGGAATTGCTGTAGGTGGTGGGGAAGTAGTAAAATCTGTAGGAGGAGAAGCAGAGGATGGTACTGTGGGAGGAAGGGGGGCTAGGGAAGAGGTTGTGTTTTGGGAAACTGAAGGGGTTATAACTGGGGCTAAAGAATTTTGACTATTGGAAGGAGGTGGCAAAGGGGCTGTTGGGAGAGAAGGGAGAGAAGGCACTAAGGATTGAGGAGGAGAGGTGTTAAGGAAGGGTGATGATGGAACCACTGGGGGAAGAGGAAGAGAGGGTTCTGAAGGAGTTTGAGTTTGACTCGGGGAAGTTAGTAGGGGAACTGGGACAGGATTTTGAGGGACTTGGGGCACTTCTGGGTAAATTGGAGGGGGTAAATGGTCTAGAGGGTCCCATCTTTGATTAGTTTCTTTTCTTTCCTCTTTCTCTTCCTTTCTTTCACACTTTTCTTTTCCTTTTAATTTGCAGACTTTTATATTCTCTTTACTCGTGGCTCTTTTTTGCCAACAAGCAGCATAGGCTAACTGATTTACGTCTGGATCTTCCTGAGTTCTTAGGTACTGATTTAACTGATAGCACATCCACTCATCATGTGTTCCAAACCATGGCCACTCTCCTGATAATTTTAATTTTGGCCAGACTTCTGTGCAATAAAACACCATTTTAACCTGATCTAGTCCTTTCGTGGCCTCTAAAGAATCCCATTTAGCTAAAAGTTGTTCTAAGGGACTACCAGGTGGAATACTCTTCTGGGATTTCTTCTTCTTACTAGTACATTGTCCCATTTTCTTTAAACTGAAAAAAATTTCAAAGGTGCCCTCTACTGACAGGCAACACAGGTTTTTAAGCAAAAAAAAATTCTTCGGCTTTTCTCACTCTACTTCAAATCTCCTGACTTAATTCTTGAACACTTCAACATAAAACTTCTAAACTTTATGCTTTTCTACTCTTTCCTACACTTTTGCTTTCATTTAGGGAACAATCTCTCTCTCTAGTCACTTTCTCCAACCTTCTTCACTTTCTTGGACGCTCACACTTTACTCACACCAGGGGCTCAGACTCTCCTCTGACCCCTTTGAGGTGAGTCCTAATGACCTCACCTCCTATGTACCCCCGCGCCTTGCCTCACCCCTGAGACTCTGGACACGCTTTGCGGCGCACGACAGGGTCCCTAGTACTGGCATCCCCTTCCGGGCCTCAGGGCCTTCCCACGCCTTAGCCCCCGCCGGGCCGGACACCTTCAGTCCGAACCCCGGACTAGACTGCCCTGTCACTAGTACCGTTCCCCTCTTCACTTTTTGAAACGGAGGTAAGAGGTCAAGACTCCGCACGGGTTACCTGGGGGGGTATCCCTTCCTTGTTTCCAAGGATCAACCCGAGCAGGGCCCGACTCCTTTGCCTTCCACCAGGACTGGCTTGACTACTTCTCCCCAGCGAAGCAGCCTCGGCAAGAGGGATGAGTGTGTGTGTGCAGGATGCCCGCCTTGCCTCCAAGCTGACTCCCCACCCCGGTGTCCTCGGGCTATGGGTTTACGGCCTCCTCCCTGAGACCGCGGCAGCACACCCTCTCCGGTGCGTCTGGCTCAGTCCTGGGAAGCAGGGACTCTCATGAGCTCTCGGCACCCGCAGTGTCTGGGGACACCCTGTCAACCCTGGTATGGTTTTCCCGCCCCTCCAGGGATTCTAAACTCTCCTAGGCTACTCTAGCCTTTATGGGGGGGACCTGCCCCTAATGCGTGCCACTCACACTCTATTTTCCCCTGCACGCCCAGGGGAGGGGTCTTTCTGCCCCTAAGGAGACGCCTCACTCACTAGTTTCTTTCGCTTCCCCCTTTTCCTGGCCGGCCCCCTCGCGGGGGTCCGAAACCGCAGTACCGAGGGGTCCACACTCAGTTCCGGGGGTCCGAGCTGCCGGCCCCCGACTCTCTCACACTCCCACTCACACGTCTCCTTTACCCGCCGCCGGAATGCTCACCCTCCGGCGCTCCTCCTCATTGCCGGTCCCAGGCTGCTCCCGCTTGGCCAGCTGTCCCGGAGGTCCGAAGAGCGAGCGGCCGTCCCGTCTTCGGTCCCTCTTCAGGTGTGGCCAGATTCCATGGACGAACCCCCAAAAATTGTTCTGGAATAAAAAAGAAGAGAGAGAGACTTGCTCTTTTGTATGTTTCTTTATTATCAAGCTTGGCTCTGGGGGAGCTTGCTTGCTCCCTTGGCAACGCAGAGGAGGAGGAGGTACACACAGCTTCGCTTCACAGCAAAGCTGGGGACTCCCACACCCCTCACGGGCTTTTTCCCCTTGCCGGGGAGTCCGTTTCGCGTCGCTGATCAGGGGTCATCCAGTGATGGGGGGACTCCTTCTCAGGTCACGGCGACTAAATAAAGCTGCTTCGGCGGACCCCCGTACCTCTTGCACTAGTCTAAAGTGCGACTTCAGTCCTGGATTTTACTTTGGTTCCCTGCTTTTCAGAGTCTCTTGTTCTTGAGTTGTTCCCAGAATTCCAGTGTTCTTTTTATTTGCATATTCAGACACTATCCGGCGAATGGGAGCAGAGATACAGGTAATAGGGTGAATTCTTAATGAACAAACAAGTAAATAAGGTGATAAATCAATATTAAAAGAGGAATAAGGCAAATTCTTTATACAGAACTAGCATTAACAATCTTAACGGAATTACTTAACAATTAAGTAACTAAAACATAGATTATTTGAATAGAATTTATTTATAACATATGGGTACTGCCCAAAGTCGCATTCAACATTCTCAGTGGCCAAAGCAGATGCCAGTATCTCAAACCGGCTTCTGATAGGTCCTTGTCCTTTCTAAAACTATTTCCAGGGTCCGGACAGGGTAATACTTCACATTCCTCCCTAACTAAAAACCAAACTGTGCAAACCCATGACAGTGACCTTTAGGCTTTGCAGGGCTCAGGCACAGCAGCTGTGACAGAGTCAGGGCTGAGGTCACACTCTGTGGGCTGGGGCAGAGCCCAGCCAGAAATGACCTGAGATGGGCTCAAATACAGTGATGGGACCATGGCCAGACCCTCATGTTCTTCAGTCCCACCTCACATCATTGCCAGGGGCAGAGAAAGGGACAGATGACTTCTCAGCATGGGTCACAGGAACCATGGGTCACCAGAGCCTTTCCCAAAGTGGCAATGGCCCATTAACAGAAGAGATCTCCCTGGAGGGAGGATGGGTCATGGAAGAGATCAAGAACACTGCCCCATTTGGTTTTAACAGCTGGCCCATTAAGAGAAGATCCCCCTCAGAGATATGAGGGATGGGTCATGGAAGAGATAAACAACCTGCCCCAGCTGGGGTTTTAACAGATGGTAATAGAATACATTTTTTTGATTAAATCTTGCATTGTAAGACAGGGCTTGAGGCTCCTTGCCCAGGAGACCTCAGGAATTCCTCAAGGCTACTGAGGTAACAACAGGACTAAAAATAAGAACCAAGAGCCTGAGAAACTGTTTACAAACAGTGCAAAACTTAGACGCCACACAACATGATGATGAATGCTTGACCAATGAGGAGTCCTGAAGGATGTGTGCCTGCCTTGTGAACAAGTGGCTCAGCCAACTGAGAGACACCTGTACGTGTGGACAGTAGTACTAGAATCAATAATTTGAGTTTAACATAAATAAAATATATTAAATATATAATTTTATATTTTTATAAATATATATAAAATATTAAATAAACGGCTTCCACTAAAATCATATTGATTCTGCTATTCAGTTGTCCAGGGTTTCCCCTGCACAGGAGAGGCTCTGCAGGGCTGACAGGATGGGCTTTGGGGCTGTGAGGAGAAGCTGAGGGACCTGGGCTGCTGGACCTTCTGAAGAGGAGGCCCAGGGCTCATTCTGCAACTGCTGCAAGGGTGGTTTCAGAGAATCACAGAATCAGCAAGGTTGGAAACGACCTTGGACATTTTCAAGTCCAAACTGTGCCCTGACACTGCCTTGTCTCCTTTGAGAATCCTTTTCTCCAGGATAAACAACTGACAGGCTGGAGACAGAGTGGCTGGACAGCATCCAGGCAGAAAGGGACCTGGGGGGACTGATGGACAGCAGGCTGGACATAAGCCAACAGTGTGCTCAAGTTGCCAAGACAGCCAATGACACCTGGCCTAGATCATGAATGGTGTGGACATCAGGAGCAGGGTGGTGATTCTTCCCCTGTGCTCGGCACTGGTTGGGCAGCACCTGGAGTGCTGTGTCCAGTTTTGGGCCCTCAGTTTAGGAAGGACATGGAGGGGATGAGGGTTGTCCAGAGAAGAACAACAAGGCTGGTGAGGGGTCTGGAACACAAGTCCTGTGAGGAGTGGCTGAGGGAGCTGGGGTTGTTTATCCTGAAGAAGAGGAGGCTCAGGGGAGACAAGGCAGTATCAGGCAAAGGCTTGACTTGATGATGTCCAAGGTCTTTTCCAACCTTGCTGATTCTGTGATTCTCTGACATCATCCTTGAAGCAGTTGCAGGATGAGCCTTGGGGCCTCCTCTCCAGAAGGTCCAGCAGCCCAGGTGCCTCAACTTCTCCTCACAGCCCCAAAGCCCATCCTGTCAGTCCTGCAGAGCCTCTGCAGCTCCTCCTCCTTGCCCAGAACAGGGAGCCCCTCAGCCAGACACAGCAGCCCAGATGTGCTGCCCTGGCCTGTGGTGCCTCTGGCAAGGGAGCAGCACGAGGCACTGCAGGAGCCTGCAGACAATTCCTGAAGCACTTGGAGGATGACCCTGCTCCCCAAGGGACATTCCCATGGTGCCAACTCAGGAACTGAGATGGGGAGTAAGGCCAGGGAAGAAATAGCAGCCAGGGATGGGCTGTTTGCAGGGCAGGGAAGAGGGCAATAAGAAAAAAATAAGGTCCACGAAGAATAAAGAAAGCCAAGGGGTAGTAAAGGAAATGCTGAGGGCAGTTTGGAGGTGGCTGCCGGCAGCCCTGGTTCCGAGCAACAACATCTGCAGTGGCACAGGAAACTCACAGCTCATGGGAACAAACTTTCTGGATGACTTCAGAGGCCACCACAAACCTGAGTGCTTTCCCTGCTGTCCCCCAGCCCTTCCTGGCCCCAGGGGCTGATGATGGCATTTGTGCTCACTCAGGTTCATCTCCCCACACCAACACCATGGGGGTGCTGACGCCTGCTCTGGGCAGTGCAAACAGGGGCTCCTGAGCCAGTGCTGCCGTGTCTGTGCCTGCAAGGATGCGGCACCTGTGTGAGCTGGGGGAGAGGCCAAGGCTGCAGAGGGGGGATGTTGTTGGCAGGTGCATGAGGACGCTCTGGGACGCTGCCCTGGGGTGTCCAGCGCAGTGGGGATGGATCAGCCCCTGCTCTGCTGCTCCTTCCGGTCTCCCCCAGGGACCTTGCAGAGCCCCAGCCATGCTGTTTGCCCCCAGCCTGCCCACGGCCACCCTGGGGCTGCTCACGGGGCTTTTCTCTGCTGAGCACTGGCCTGGGCATGTTCTGGAGAGAGCTTGGGCAAGGAGCCTCAAGCCCTGCCTTGCAATGCAAGATGTAACCAAAAAAATGTATTCTATTAACATCTGTGAACTCCAGGTGGGGCAGGTTGTTTATCTCTTCCATGACCCATCCATCATATCTCTGAGGGGGATCTTCTCTTAATGAGCCAGCTGTTAAAACCAAATGGGGCAGTGTTCTTCATCTCTTCCATGACCCATCCTCCCTCCAGGGAGATCTCTTCTGGTAATGGGCCATTGAGTCTCACTGCATGACTGATAACATTACATCATCCCATTGTGAGATGCTCCACCCAGAGGGAGGAGCCAAGCATTCCCACCTGGATATAATCTGAGATTTAAAGCACCAGAAGCAGCCTGGTTTCCATAGATTCCCAGAGGAAGACCAGACCCATCTACACCACCACTGGACCTTCAGAGGAAAACTACACCCTTCTGCAAGATCATTGCTTCAACAAAACCATTTCTATCCCTCATAGAGGACTGCAGCCACGATTTGATTGGACTGCTAGCAACACCCTGAATAACTTGGTGTCAGGTTGTATTCTGACTCTGTCAGGTTGGTTTTTTTGTTTTGTTTTTATTTTGTTTTGTTTGTTTGTTTGTTTGTTTTTACATTTGTTTTTTACTACTGCATTTTTAGTTTCATTTTCCTACTAAAGAAGTCTTATTCCTATTGCCATATCTTTACTTGGGAGCCCATTAATTTCAAAATTATAATTTAAAAAGAGGCAGTTTATATTTTCTTTTTCAATGGAGGCTCCTGCCTTCCGTAGCAGACCCCTGTCTTACCAGTCCAAGACAGGGAGCTCGGCTCAGATATCCTGAGTGGTCCCTGGGTTGGGATTTTTGCGGTGGGGATATTTGGAGAATGAAGAACTCCAAAGCTGGGTGGAAAATGCCCCTTGGGGGGACACTGGGGTGTCCCAGTGGCGGCTTCTGGCAGAGGCAGCCTGGAGGAGCAGAGCCCTGTGTCCCCCAGGAGCCCAGAGAAGAGGAAGCGCTGCAATTTGCAAGACCCTCAACAACCTGGAGAGCGGCAGGGGGGGACTCCTTGGGCCCCCTGCAACCCAAACCAGAGAATAAGGGGAGAAGGGACCCAAGGACCCCTCAGCATCCCTAAATGGAAAAGGGGGAAACATTTTGGATTCCTGGGATTTCCAGCAGCCAGGAGAAGGCAGGGACTGAGTAGATGGGGAACCCCCAGTACAGGTGTGACTCCCAGCAGCTGGGACAGGGGTGAATCCTGAAACACCAAAGGAGAGAGACCAGAGACAGGGAACTCCACAAAGGAATTTTCAGGGCTGCTTTTGGTGTTTGATAGGCTGTTAGGGACTCCAGATGTCTGGTGACTTGTAGAGATGGACTTGAGCAGAGGGACATTCAAACTCAACATACTCATCCCTTGTTTTTGCCCAAACCAGGATTTCCCATTCCCAAACCTTGGCTGGATGGAGGAGAAGGCTGTGAGGAAGAGGAAGATGCCCCAGGACAGCCAGGCAGGTGAGGAGGAAGTCAGTGCCCCTTTCCCCCTCTCTCCTGCTCCATCTCCCAGCCCAGCATGGCCCCCGGCTGCAGGACAACCCCACTGCCGACGCCGTCCTGCTGGGGATGTGTTGGGAGAATCTCCTTCCCCTTCCCTCTGGCACGGAGGCAAATCTCATCTTGTCCTTGTCCTTCCTCCCCCAGACAAGGAGCTGAGGATGGAGACCAGGGAGGACAAATCCCTGCAGCAGAACCTCGTGGAAGAGGCCATTTTGAGTGGCTCCATGGCACAGGGATCAAATGGGGAGAAAAAGCGCCGGAGATCCTGCAGGAGGAAGGACTCCAAACCCATCCCAGGGTGCTCTGAGGAGGAAAGAGCCACCCTGTGCCAGGAAGGTGGACAGAGCTTTAGCCAGAGCAACACCACTGTCCAGCAGCAGATCATCCACACTGGGGACAGACCCTATGAGTGTCCCGAGTGTCAGAAGAGGTTTCAGATCAGCTCAGATCTCCTCAAGCACCAGAAGATTCACACAGAGGAGAGGCCCTTCCGCTGCCCTGACTGCAGGAAGGGCTTCAAGCACAACTGCACCCTCATCAGGCACCGGCGCATCCACACTGGGGAGAGGCCCTACGAGTGTCCCCAGTGTGGGATGAGCTTCAGACAGAGCTCTCACCTGATCCGCCACCAGAGGATCCACACCAGGGAACGGCCCTACAAGTGTGAGCAATGTGAGAAGAGCTTCATCCAGCACTCCAATTTGGTCCGCCACCAGAACATCCACGCTGAGGAAAGGCCATACAAGTGTGGAGAATGTGGGAAGGGCTTCAACTGTAGGTCCCAGCTGATCATCCACCAAATGATCCACACCGGGGAGAGGCCCTACGAGTGTCCCGAGTGTGGGAAGAGGTTTCAGACCAGCTCAGATCTCCTCAAGCACCAGCGCATTCACACAGAGGAGAGGCCCTTCCGCTGCCCCGACTGCAGGAAGGGCTTCAAGTACAACTCCCACCTCATCACCCACCGGCGCATCCACACTGGGGAGAGGCCCTACGAGTGTCCCCAGTGTGGGAAGAGTTTTTCTGGGAGCTGTAACTTGACCAGACACCAACGGATTCACCAGTAAGGGAAAACCGGCAAGTACCCCGAGTGCAGGCAGTGTTTTGTGTGAGTCTCCAACTTCATCTCCCATCTGATTACCCACATCGGAAAGAGTCCTTGTGACCCACATTTCCCGTGACCCATGCTGAGGAGTCACCTGTCCCTTTCTCTGACCCTGGCAATGATGTGAGGTGGGACTGAAGAACATGAGGGTCTGGCCATGGCCCCTCCATTGTATTTGATCCCATATCAGGTTATTGCCAGGGGAAGGAAAGGGACTCTCTCTATCTCCTGTGTGGAGAAGGGTGTCCCTTCCCAGCAGGAGGAAATACGTGGCTGGGAAGTTCCAGTCAGTGTTGTTGTAGTTTTCCCTGTATATCGTTTGTCTTCTCCCTTCTATCATCAATATTGACTCTGTTCCTAGTTGTTCCTTATCTTATTGTTATTCCCAGTAAATTCATCTTATCCTAGCCTGGGACCTTTGTACTATTGTACTTCCCATGGGAGGCTTGAGGGCAGGAAGCGGCAGCTCGATTTTAGCAGGGAGCACAAAATTGGGGAATCCCATTCCTAATTCCCAGCCCATGGAAACTGAGCATCCCAGCTGGTCCCAGCCATGGTTGCCCTGGCAGCAGCCTTGGGAGCGGGTCGCTGGCTGGGGGCTGTGGGAACCTCTTCACTCTGGTGCCCAGGGACAGGACTGGAGGGAAGAGCTGGAGCTGAGTCGGGGCAGGTTTAGGTTGGATGTCAGGAAAAGGTTTTTCCCCCAGAGGCTGCTGGGGCACTGAACAGGCTCCCAGGGAAGGGTCACAGCTCCAGGGCTCTGGGAGCTGCAGCAGCGTTTGGACACCGCTGCCAGGCCCAGGCTGGGATTGTTGGGGTGTCCTGTGCAGGGCCAGGAGCTGGACTCGAGGATCCTGATGGGTCCCTCCCAACTCAGCCAATTCTGTGCTTCTGGGATCCCATGGCCCTGGGAATGGGGCTGCAAATGGTTGCCATGGCAACGGGCTCTGGCTCCAGGCCTGAGCTGGTGTCCACGGAACCACCCCTGGCCTGGGATCTGCATGGAGCTGCCAAGGGACCGACCATAGCAACAGGGGCTGGGGATGGTTGCCATGGAAACTGACCATAGCAACAGGGGCTGGTGATGGTTGCCATGGAAACTGACCATAGCAACAGGGGCTGGGGATGGTTGTCATGGAAACTGACCATAGCAACAGGGGCTGGTGATGGTTGTCATGGAAACTGACCATAGCAACAGGGGCTGGTGATGGTTGCCATGGAAACTGACCATAGCAACAGGGGCTGGTGATGGTTGCCATGGAAACTGACCATAGCAACAGGGGCTGGTGATGGTTGCCTCCTAAGGAACCGAGTTGTCACAGGCCCTCAGAGGGGTTCCATGGGGACTTTCCAAGAGTCTCCAGGCTGTTCCAGAGCTGGAATGTCACAGGCAGAGACAGGGGCTCCATGGAGACCTCCCAGGGGTTTCTGGGGATGGTCAAGAGCCCTGTGGTCAGAGGCAGTCACAGCCATTCCATGGTGACATCCCAGGGGATCTTGAGCTGCAAAGGCACTGATCTGTCACAGGCACTCACGGGGGCTCCACGGTGACATCCCAGGAGTCCCCAGGCTGCCAAAGAACTGGGATGTCCCAGACACTCACAGGGGTTCCTGTCATGGGCAGAGTGGGAGCTTCAGGCAAAAGCTTTATGTATTCATTGGAGAAACTCCTGCTGAGTCATGAGGTGGAGAAATGACACCCAACAGCCACCATGGATCCCCACATTCCCCCAGGATGCCTAGACTTTTAAAATTCCATCTAAGAGAGGAGACTGGGGGCAGCTGGATCCAATCCCATCCCCACATTTTGTCAAAGCTTTATGTGTAAAAAATTGGACAGGTGGAATTGAACTGTAATGCAATTTGTCCCACAGGATTAATTATTGAATACAAGGTATATTTATATAGGTACAGCTATGATTAATTTTGATCAGGATTAGACAGAAAGATTTATTTGCACCACAGAGTAAAACCTAAAAGTTAGTTATTCATTCCATAATATAGAAGCTATAATTATTATAAAATATAGTACTCTAGAAAACAATTTTGAAGTAAACAGGGCCTTGTTGGAGTTGTTTGAGCCCATTGCAGGCAGAGCCTCCTGCTCCAGCAGGAACTGCCTTTCCTGTGCCAGGACCAGGGCAGATCCCACTGCAGGAAAAGCCCCAGGCCAGCCCCAACACAGTGAAGGCCTCGGGCACAAGTGCAGAGTGCCGTGCTGGGAGCTGTGCCAGGGAGAGCCTGAGGCACCAAAGGCACCTTGGCAGCAGCAGCTGCTTCCAGGCCATGGCCAGAAGCCTCCCTTGGCAAGGCGGCCTGGTGGCCACCACTGCAGAGCTGCTGCTCCAGGGCTCATTTCTGGCTGGGCTCTGCCCCAGCCCACAGAGTGTGACCTCAGCCCTGACTCTGTCCCAGCCGCTGTGCCTGAGCCCTGCAAAGCCTAAAGGTCACCTGTGCCAGCCTGGCTCTGTCAGCCCCTGGGGCAGGGCAGGGAAAGGCCAGAGAAGGGGCTGGCTTTGGCTGCTGGATGTGGGCTCCAGCAGAGACAAGGAGGAGTCAAGGGAGTGGATGGAGTCCAGTGAGCAGCCCCTTCTCCCCATGCAATCCTGGAATGCTTTGGATGGGGAGAGCTCTGCAGTGCTCATCTCATCCAAACCCCTGCCATGAGCAGGGACATCTTTGACCAGATCAGGTCGTTCAGAGCCCTGTCCCAGATGGACTTGAATGTTTCCAGGGATGGGGCATTGACCACCTCCCTGGGAACCTGTCCTGATGTATCACCAACCTCATCATCAAAAATTTCCTCCCTATCTCCCCTTATCTGAACCTCCCTTCCTTTAGTCTAAAACCACCACTCCTTGTCCTATTGTGACAGGCCCCACTAAAACCTTTGTCCACCACTGCATTTCCAATCAGCTGGGTTTCCATGGCAATTCCATGACAGGTGACCCAGGTGTGGTGTCCCAGGGTGGTTTTCTATGGAAGCAGTGCCCAGCACTGCCCCTTTCTGTCTGTCTGAGCTGGCCTTTGGCCCTGGCAGTGGCGTTTGCTGCTGGTTCCGCGGCGCCTGAGCAGCCAGCGCGGCACAGGGCAGGTGGCCGTGGCACAAGGGATCCCCTCTGGCTCTGGGCAGTGACACCAGCCCTGAGCAAGGGGCTGGTGCAGTGGGGTCAGTGCAGTGTCCATGGCCACAGCCCCTTGCAATGGCCCAGGGCAGGTTGGGATGATGATCCACCCTCACTCCTGGCCCAGGGCAGGGCTGCAGGGCCCTTCCCCACAGCCTGTCTGCACACAAGCACTTCCAGGGCTCTCTGCATTGCCCTTCCCCTCACTCTTGCCTCACTCACACACCTCCCAACAACTCACCTGGAGCTCTGAGCTGCAAGGAGTTCAAAGCTTGTCTGTCCTTCAGGAGTTGGTCTAATTCTGCCTTCTGCCAACTCTGGATTTGTGTTTGTGGTAGATCTTCCTGTGTGTCTAAAACATTCCTTGCATGGTTCTGCCTTGGGGAAAGGGAACCTCCTTGGTGGCACCTTGGGCTTGGCACACACTTGAGGAGATTGTCTGAAACACAGGAATTTTAGATTCCTAAAAAAGGAAGAAAGCAACTCTGCCTGAGTGCAGCCAGTTCTCTGAGCAAAGGAGGTCCCAGGTGAGTGAGGAGAGACAGGAGGAGGTTGGGGGATGTGGAGCAAGGTTGTCCACACTGGGTCAGACCTCATTCACAGCTTCTCTGACCTGGCCAGACCTCCTTAGGAGAGACCCTGGGTCAGTATCAGTCACTTAATGCTTCAATCACCTCTGCTCTAAAGAGAAGAATATTCCTTGAAAATAGAAAAGTGGATTTGTTAGAAGGTCTTTGAAATATTTCTCCATAAATCTAAGAAAAAAGACTTCCTAGTGAACTGCAGCAGACCAGAGGGAAATCAAGGCACAGCCATGGTTTTTGTTGATTGAATGTCTTAATGAATTTGTTGCCAATGTTTCTGTGATGTCTAAGGTTGCCAGTAAAGGCTGTTTTGTTGTTTTGAGCTCCTCAGAATCCCTTGTTGGTATTTCTCCAGTGCATCCAACTCAAGAGTACACAAACAATTTTAATTCCTTTTAAATCTCTAATTGAGAGAGTTGTTTCGGG
The DNA here is from genome assembly GCF_015227805.2 of Hirundo rustica. Taxonomy (NCBI): domain Eukaryota; kingdom Metazoa; phylum Chordata; class Aves; order Passeriformes; family Hirundinidae; genus Hirundo; species Hirundo rustica. The sequence goes on along the minus strand of NW_026690438.1, from coordinate 11,837 downwards.
GATGGGGGTCAGGGTTTGTCTGTCCTGCTT
>NW_026690438.1:0-11307 GCF_015227805.2 Hirundo rustica | reverse complement strand
TGCAGGAGTACAAAATTGGTGAATCCCATTCCTAAATCCCAGCCTGTGGAAACTGAGCATCCCAGCTGCTCCCAGCCCTGGTTGTCCTGGCAGCAGCCTTGGGAGCGGGTCCCTGGCTGGGGGCTGTGGGAACCTCTTCACTCTGGTGCCCAGGGACAGGACTGGAGGGAAGGGCTGGAGCTGAGTCGGGGCAGGTTTAGGTTGGATGTCAGGAAAAGGTTTTTCCCCCAGAGGCCGCTGGGGCACTGAACAGGCTCCCAGGGAAGGGTCACAGCTCCAGGGCTCTGGGAGCTCCAGCAGCGTTTGGACACCGCTGCCAGGCCCAGGCTGGGATTGTTGGGGTGTCCTGTGCAGGGCCAGGAGCTGGACTCGAGGATCCTGATGGGTCCCTCCCAACTCAGCCAATTCTGTGCTTCTGGGATCCCATGGCCCTGGGAATGGGACCGCAAATGGTTGCCATGGCAACGGGCTCTGGCTCCAGGCCTGAGCTGGTGTCCATGGAACCACCCCTGGCATGGGATCTGCATGGAGCTGCCAAGGGACCGACCATAGCAACAGGGGCTGGTGATGGTTGCCATGGAAACTGACCATAGCAACAGGGGTCTGGTGATGGTTGCCATGGAAACTCACCATAGCAACAGGGGCTGGGGATGGTTGTCATGGAAACTGACTGTAGCAACAGGGGCTGGGGATGGTTGTCATGGAAACTGACCATAGCAACAGGGGCTGGTGATGGTTGTCATGGAAACTGACCATAGCAACAGGGGCTGGTGATGTTTGCCTGCAAAGGAACCGAGTTGTCACAGGCCCTCAGAGGGGTTCCATGGGGACTTTCCAAGAGTCTCCAGGCTGTTCCAGAGCTGGAATGTCACAGGCAGAGACAGGGGCTCCATGGAGACCTCCCAGGGGTTTCTGGGGATGGTCAAGAGCCCTGTGGTCAGAGGCAGTCACAGCCATTCCATGGTGACATCCCAGGGGACCTTGGGCTGCAAAGGCACCGATCTGTCACAGGCACTCACGGGGGCTCCACGGTGACATCCCAGGAGTCCCCAGGCTGCCAAAGAGCCAGGATGTCCCAGACACTCACAGGGGTTCCTGTCATGGGCAGAGTGGGAGCTTCAGGCAAAAGCTTTATTTCTTCATTGGAGAAACTCCTGCTGAGTCATGAGGCAGAGAAATGACACCCAAAAGATACCATGGATCCTCAAACCCCTTCAGGATGCCTAGACTTTTAAAATTCCATCTAAGAGAGGAGACTGGGAGCAGCTGGATCCAATCCCATCACCAGATTTTTTCAAAGGTTTATGTGTAAAAGATTGGACAGGTGGATTGAACTGCAATGCAATTTGTCCTACAGGATTAACAAAGAAATGCCAGTTATATTTCTATAAACTCAGGTACGATTGTTCTGACCAGGAATAGACAGAAAAAAATATTCACACCACAGAGTAAGTTAAAAGAAAAACATTATTTACTCCACAGTATAGGAGCTATAACAATTATAGAATATAGTGCTCTATGAAGCAATTTTGAAATAAAGAGGGCTTTGCTGGAGCTGTTTGAGCCCATTGCAGGCAGAGCCTCCTGCTCCAGCAGGAACTGCCTTTCCTGTGCCAGGACCAGGGCAGATCCCGCTGCAGGAAAAGCCCCAGGCCAGCCCCAACACAGTGAAGGCCTCGGGCACAAGTGCAGAGTGCCGTGCTGGGAGCTGTGCCAGGGAGAGCCTGAGGCACCAAAGGCACCTTGGCAGCAGCAGCTGCTTCCAGGCCATGGCCAGAAGCCTCCCTTGGCAAGGCGGCCTGGTGGCCACCACTGCAGAGCTGCTGCTCCAGGGCTCATTTCTGGCTGGGCTCTGCCCCAGCCCACAGAGTGTGACCTCAGCCCTGACTCTGTCCCAGCCGCTGTGCCTGAGCCCTGCAAAGCCTAAAGGTCACCTGTGCCAGCCTGGCTCTGTCAGCCCCTGGGGCAGGGCAGGGAAAGGCCAGAGAAGGGGCTGGCTTTGGCTGCTGGATGTGGGCTCCAGCAGAGACAAGGAGGAGTCAAGGGAGTGGATGGAGTCCAGTGAGCAGCCCCTTCTCCCCATGCAATCCTGGAATGCTTTGGATGGGAAGAGCTCTGCAGTGCTCATCTCATCCAAACCCCTGCCATGAGCAGGGACATCTTTCACCAGATCAGGTTGTTCAGAGCCCTGTCCCAGCTGGACTTGACTGTTTCCAGGGATGGGGCATTGACCACCTCCCTGGGAACCTGTCCTGGTGGATCACCAACCTCATCATCAAAAATTTCCTCCTTATCTCCCCTTATCTGAACTTCCCTTCCTTTAGTTTAAAACCACCACCCTTTGTCCTATTGTGACAGGCCCCACTAAAACCTTTGTCCACCACTGCATTTCCAATCAGCCGGGTTTCCATGGCAATTCCATGACAGGTGACCCAGGTGTGGTGTCCCAGGGAGGGCTGCCATGGAAGCAGTGCCCAGCACTGCCCCTTTCTGTCTGGCTGAGCTGGCCTTTGGCCCTGGCAGTGGTGTTTGCTGCTGGTTCCGCAGCGCCTGAGCAGCCAGCGCGGCACAGGGCAGGTGGCCGTGGCACAAGCCCCCAGCAAGGGATCCCCTCTGGCTCTGGGCAGTGACACCAGCCCTGAGCAAGGGGCTGGTGCAGTGGGGTCAGTGCAGTGTCCATGGCCACAGCCCCTTGCAATGGCCCAGGGCAGGTTGGGATGATGATCCACCCTCACTCCTGGCCCAGGGCAGGGCTGCAGGGCCCTTCCCCACAGCCTGTCTGCACACAAGCACTTCCAGGGCTCTCTGCATTGCCCTTCCCCTCACTCCTGGCTCACTCACACACCTCCCAACGACCCACATGGAGCTTTGAGTTGCAAGGAGTTCAAAGCTTGTCTGTCCTTCAGGAGTTGGTCTAATTCTGCCTTCTGCCAACTCTGGATTTGTGTTTGTGGTAGATCTTCCTGTGTGTCTAAAACATTCCTTGCATGGTTCTGCCTTGGGGAAGGGGAACCTCCTTGGTGGCACCTTGGGCTTGGCACACACTTGAGGAGATTGTCTGAAACTCAGGAATTTTAGATTCCTAAAAAAGGAAGAAAGCAACTCTGCCTGAGTGCAGCCAGTTCTCTGAGCAAAGGAGGTCCCAGGTGAGTGAGGAGAGACAGGAGGGGGTTGGGGGATGTGGAGCAAGGTTGTCCACACTGGGTCAGACCTCATTCACAGCTTCTCTGACCTGGCCAGACCTCCTGAGGAAAGACCCTAGATCAGAATCAGTCACTTAATGCTGCAATCACCTCTGCTCTAAAGAGAAGAATATTCCTTGAAAATAGAAAAGTGGATTTGTTAGAAGCTCTTTGAAATATTTCTCCATAAATCTAGGAAAAAAGACTTCCTAGTGAACTGCAGCAGACCAGAGGGAAATCAAGGCACAGCCATGGTTTTTGTTGATTGAATGTCTTAATGAATTTGTTGCCAATGTTTCTCTGATGTCTAAGGTTGCCAGTAAAGGCTGTTTTGTTGTTTTGAGCTCCTCAGAATCCCTTGTTGGTATTTCTCCAGTGTTTCCAACTCAAGAGTACACAAACAATTTTAATTCCTTTTAAATCTCTAATTGAGAGAGTTGTTTGGGGGATGGGGGTCAGGGCTTGTGTGTCCTGCTTGGCACAGCCCAGGCAGGGCTTTCACAGCCACATTGCACACTCCATTTCCCACCTGCACCTGCTGCTGCCTCTGAGTTCTGCTTGCCCAGCCCCAGGGACGCTCCCCTTGTCTGCCCATTCCCCCACGGTCTCTGGGCAGGGATGGCCTCAGTGGGGGCTGCTGACATCCTCAGAGGCTTGGAGGCTGCTGCTGGATTTGACTTCTGCAGAGGCTTGTTCAGCCTTCAGCTCCTCATTTCAGGAATTCAGTGCCCCAAGGTGCATTATCATTCAGAACACCTTAAAAGGCCAAGCCTCTGGGAATAATTTGATTTAAGTTTTCAAATTTTTGTGGTTAATTAAACAGATTTTGGAAGTGTGTCCATAGTGAATATATTTACAAGACAGTGAGAAAATATTTTTAGGTCCTGCTTAGGATTTTTTTCCTATTAATACATTTATATGTTCAATCTCCAATTGACATTGATCCCAAGGTACTTACTCATGCAGTTTGAATAGATATGAAAATCAACATCCTTTATGTCTGACATTCAATCAGATTTTGTCCCTACTCGCCATCCCACCATTTCCCCCATCCAAGCCCTGGGACTCGGAGCAGCCTCGTGCAAATCTGAGCTCCCTCCACCCCAGGCTGGACCTGCAGGTTTCAGCTCCTGGGCTCCAACTCCCACCTGCTTCCCTTGGAGAAGGAGTTGCCTGAGACACAGAGGGATGTTCATTTATTGTCAGCCAACAAACCCAAGGGGAGGCACAGCTCCATCAAATGCAAAAGTCATTCTTCTCCCTGGCTCTGCCCTGCACCTGATCCCCACAGCCTGTCCTGTTTCTTTCATCCCTCCACTGACAGGAACTTTCTGGGACAAGGGAGCTCTGCTCTGGCTATGGAGGGAGGTCCAAGTGCAGCCACTGGAGTGGGAACCACAACTCATCAGGTTTGTGTCCTTGGAGGGACCAGGAACTGGTGAGATTTGGAGGCACAGAAAGGTTTCTCTTCATGGGAAATATAAAAAATGTGAACATGATAAAATTTAATAAACATGAAAACACTTCCCTCAGCTCCTTGTGACATCCCAGTAACATCTGACATGTCCGCCAAGAAGAGGTAATATAAAAGATAAAAATACAGCTAAGATGCTGACTAAGATGTTATTTCAATATGCGAAAGACCGGGCAACTCCCTGAAGCAGAAAGCATGAAGCCAGTGAAAGGAGACACGTTGAAATGACCCAAGAACAGCTGCAGGAGGAAATCTGGGAGCAACAGGAAGGACATAGATGCAGCTGCTCCACATGAAGAGATGTCCCTGGGCATGGCCATTCAAACAAGAGAGCTGGAAACACCTGAAGGAAGGGGGTCATGAAATATTAGACTGAATGTTGGTAGCAAAGGTAGAAGGGAAGATCAGTGTTTCTTATCTTGCCATCGGTAGAAAAATCCAGCACATCCAGGAAATTCATCTTCCTGGTGGGCAAATTTTGCCACTTCTTAAAAGTACTCAAATGACTCAGGTAGTAAAAATGTGCTTGTATAATATGAAACAAACAGATATTAAAACCTGTGCCCTTTTCCAGACATCAGCTGTGTGCCCATGGACAGGCAGTGCCACTTGTGCCCTGATGTGCTGAGCTGGGATTGGCATCTTGTTGGGAAGGAGGAAGCCAAAAAACCCTATAAATATGATTGCCTCTATTCTGAGAATGAGAAACCTGTAAGTGAGATAGAATTGAAAGTAAGTTTTGATGTTTGAGATGTATTAGATACTGGATCTCTGGGAAAACAGTGATGTGACCATCTGAAAGTTACCTGCAGCCAGACCCAGAGGTCAAATGGAATGTTCTGTCTCACCCCTCAATGTATGGTTCATCCCACACCTGTACCCCTCCCCTGAAGTATCAGGTATCTGTAACCCCATTGGCCCAAGGCTTGTTCCAGCCCACCTTGAAGACCCCTGATAAGGGGTCCCAGGGGGGCTGGATGCTCTCTTTTTGCTTGCACCCTTCCCTGAGGACTTTCCTCTCTTGGAATTTCCTCTCCCTACTTCTCCCTTCCCCCACCTTCCTAGGCCTTGCCACGAGCTGCAGCCTGGCAGCTCAGAGCAAGGCCTCCACATCCCTTACAATAAACCTCATCTTCTAAAACCTAACTTCAGAGATCTCTCGTCTACATTCATCTACACCGTCCTGGAGTCCTCAGCAGCAAGAGGCATATTTCTACAGCATCTCTCAGAAAGGAGCTGAGGGAGAGCAGAGCACCTTGCAAGCTGCAGGTCCCTGACAGCCCCAGAGGGCTCCTGTCCCAAAAACATCTGCTCTGCTCCAGGCAGGAACAGGGACTATCATTGTGCTGGGATCATCAGAGAACTGAGGTGTGTGCTGGAATTCAATCCCCTCCCCATCCCACAGCAGCCCTGCATTTCCCTCCTCCAGCCTTGGTCTCCAGCACAGCCATGGAGGCTCTTTGGGCTCTGGACTTTTCCTGCAGCCACCAAGGGCAGCTGAGCTCTGCCTTTGGCACAGTCAGCCCTGCCCAGCCCAGGCAATGCCCAGCAATTCCTTGTCTGTGCCTGACCTTGCTGTCAGCCCCGGCAGCGGCTGCGTGGCCCCTTTGTGCCGCGCTGGCCCAGCCATGGTGCCACAGCCCCTGTGCAGGCGCAGGGCAGGACAGGAGCATTGCGGGTGGGAACGGCCCCTGTGCCGTGGTGCCCACAGCAGCCTTGGGGCTCTGTGCCCCATGGCCTCCCTGCTGGGCAGCCTCTGCCAGCTCCTGCACAGCCCGTGGCACCTGTGGGCCTGCACAGACAGCCCTGCCCCGGGCTCTGCCGGGCTCTGGGCCAGCAGAGAGGCCGGGCAGGGCTGGCCATGGCCGGGAACAGGCCCTGAGCCCCGCAGGAGGATGGAGCTGGGCCACAGCCAAACTGCCCCGCAAACCTGGGCTGAGCAGCCAGGGCTGGCAATGGCTGGGGACAGAGGCTGGCGCTGACAAATGTCCTGGGCCGTGTTCCTGCTCTGTCCATGCCACCAAGGGCACAGAGCAGCCTCCTCTCTGGGCCACTTGCCTGTTTTCAATGCCTTCCACAGGCGCTGGCCCTGCCCCACAAGGCCTGGGCTGAGTCCTGCCCCTGCACGCTCACACAGGCTGAGATGGACACTGATGGTTTCTGTGCCAGGCTCTCTCAGCCCAGCCCAGCTCCCTCCAAGCTCTGCCAGCTGCCCTGAGCTCTCAGCAGCACCAAGGGCCTCTCCCCAGCACAGCCCAGCCGGCTCTGGCCCCACAGCTCTGCTCAGGGCAGGCTGCTCTGGGCAGGGGCCCCACGGCCTCAGCCCCTCGGAAGGGCACAGCAGCAGCTGCAGCTCAGACAGGACTCAGCCCCAGCCATGGGGAAGGTGCTGGGCCAAGGGAAAAGGAGGCTCCCTGTGTGCCCTGCTCCCCTCTCCCTGAGGTGCTGAGAGCTCTGCAGCCCCTGCTGCCATCCCATCTGCCCAGGCCAGCACAACAGCCCTGGCCTTGGGGCCCTCAAGAGCTGCTCCTGCTCCAGGCTCAGGGCCCATCCCAAAGCTGGGGCAGCCAGAAAGCTGTGCCCATTTCTGTTCATTGCTGCTCTGATGAGGATGGATCCTCAGCCCTTTGGAGGTTGCTGATGAATTTTACTTTTCCGGAGCCCTCTTCCTTTTTGAGGTCTTCTGTTCAAGGAATTCAGTAACAAAGGGTCATAAATATTTGTTCAAAACACCCTAATAATAAAAGCCCCTGGGAATGATTTAAGTTTTCAATTCTTCTGTGGTTAATTAGACAGATTTCAGAAGTGTATTCAAAGTGAATATACCATATCAAAAGCAATGCAGAGAGAATTGCTTTGTCCTATTAAGTTTTCTTTTTCTGTTTCTAGGTTGATATCAGCAATGCACAATTGATATTGACCCCCAGCACCTTCTTCTGCAGTCTGAATAGATATGAAATCAAGAACATTCATGGCTGACATCAATCAGATGTGTCCCCACCCCCTCCCTACCATTTCCCCCATCCAACCCCTGGCACTCCTATGGATCAGGAACAGTGTGGGCAGCAGGAGCAGGGCAGTGATTCCTTCCCTTTGCTCTGTACTGGTTGGGCAGCACCTTGAGTGTTGTGTCCAGTTCTGGACCTCTCAATTTAGGAAGAATATTGAGGGGCTGGAGTGTGTCCAGAAGAGGGCAACAAGGCCAGTGAGGGGTCTGGAGCACAAGTTCTGTAACGAGTGGCTAAAGGAGCTGGGATTGTTTATCCTGGAGAAGAAGAGGCTCAGGGGAGACCTCATCACTCTCTACAACTCCGTGACAGGAGGGTGCAGCTAGCGAGGATTGGGCTCCTCTCCCAGGGAACAGTGACAGGACAAGAGGACACAGCCTTAAGCTGTTCCAGAGATTGTTTATGCTGGACCTGTGGAAATACTCTTGCCCAAAAGAGTGATTGGGCATTGGAATGGGCTGCCCCAGGAGGTGGGTCAGTCATCATCCCTGGAGGTGTCTAAGGAAAGACTGGATGTGGCACTGAATGCCATGGTCTGGGTGACAAGGTGGTGTTGGGTCACAGGTTGGACTTGATGCTCTCCAAGGTCTTTTCCAGTCTGGTTGATTCTCTGATGATGGTGACACTGCAGGGTGCTGGGGAAGCAAGGGGCCATTGTGACACTGCAGGGCCTGGTGGCACTAAGAGGACCAGAGTGACACTGTGGACGACATGGCACCATAGAGCCACAGGGCCATTGTGACACTGTGGGGCTAAATGCAAGCAAGGAGTCCATGGTGACAGTCTGGGTCCTGGTGGAACCACAGAGGCCACTGTGACCCTGTGGGGCCTTGTTGAACCAAGGGGCCATGGTGCCACTGCGAGAACCAAGGAGACCCTTGTGAGACCCTGGGCCCAATGGAATCAAGGGGCCATTTTTCCATTGCAAGGACTCTTGGAATTGACAGAACAATTGTGCCACTGGGGTGCCCCATGGAACCAAGGGTCCCTGGTGATGCTGCAGGATCTTGTGTAACCAGGGCTCCATCGTGACACTGCAGGACCCAAGGATCCAAGGGACTTAGTGACACCAAGGGGTCCTGTGGAACCAAAAGGAACATTGTGACACTTGGAGGCCTCATGGAATCATGGAGACTGTTGTGACACTCTAGGGCATCGTGGAACCATGGTGACAGCAAGTTGTCTGGGAGTGTTGATCTGCTGGAGGGTACAAAGGCTCTTCACAGGGAACTGTACAAGCTGAATCCAGGGCCCAAATCCAACAATGTGAGATTTAACAAGTCCATGTGCTGGGTCCTGCACTTTGGCCACAAAAACCCCTGCAGTGTTACAGGCTGGGGACAGAATGGCTGGACAGCAGCCAGGCAGAGAGAAACCTGCAGGGACTGATGGACAAAAGGATGGACATGAGCCAGCAGTGTGCCCAGGTGGCCAAGAAGGCCAATGGCTCTGGGCCTGGATCAGGAAAGCTGTGACCAGCAGGACCAGGACAATGATTTCTTCCCTGTGCTCACTACTGTTTGGGCAGCACCTCGAGCGTTGTGTCCAGTTCTGGGCCCCCCAATTTAAGAAAGATATGGAGGGGCTGTAGTGTGTCCAGAGAAGGGCAACAAGGCTGGTGAGGGGTCTGGAACACAAATCCTGTGAGGAGAGGCTGAGGGAGCTGGGATTGTTTATCCTGGAGAAGAAGAGGCTCAAGGAAGCCAAGGCAGTATCAGGGCAAAGGCTGGACTTGATGATGTCCAAGGCCTTTTCCAACCTTGCTCATTCTGTGATTCTCTGAAACCACCCTTGCAGCAGTTGCAGGATGAGCCCTGGGCCTCCTCTTCAGAAAGTCCAGCAGCCCAGGTCCCTCAGCTTCTCCTCACAGCCCCAAAGCCCTTCCTGTCAGTCCTGCAGAGCCTCTGCAGCTCCTCCTCCTTGCCCAGAACAGGGAGCCCCACAGCCAGACACAGCAGCCCAGATGTGCCCCCCTGGCCACAGGTGCCTCTGGCAGCACGAGGCACTGTAGGAGCCTGCAGACAATTCCTGAAGCACTTGGAGGATGATCCTGCTCCCCAGGGGACATTCTCATGGTGCTGGGAACTAAGGAACTGAAATGGGGAGTGGGGCCAGAAGGCCAAAGAGAAAACGGCAACCAGGGATGGGCTGTTTGCAGGGGAGGGAATAGCGGTGGGCAGTTGAAAGAAATTTGTAGCAGGAAGGGTAAAGAAAGCCAAGGTGAAGCAAAGGAAATTCTGAGGGCAGTTTTGGGGTGGCTGCCAGGCAGCACTGGCTCTGAGCAACAACATCTGCAGTGGCACTCACAGGAAACTCACAGCTCATGGGAACAAATTTTCTGTATGACTTCAGAGGCCACCACAAACCTGAGTGGTTTTCCTGCTGTCCCCCAGCCCTTCCTGGCCCCAGGGGCTGATGATGGCATTTGTGCTCCCTCAGGTTCATCTCCCCACACCAACACCATGGGGGTGCTCACGCCTGCTCTGGGCAGTGCAAGCAGGGGCTCCTGAGCCAGTGCTGCTGTGTCTGTGCCTGCAAGGATGTGGCACCTGTGTGAGCTGGGGGAGAGGCCAGGGCTGCAGAGGGGGGATGTTGCTGGCAGGTGCATGAGGACGTTGTGGGACCCTGCCCTGGGGTGTCCAGCACAGTGGGGATGGATCAGCCCCTGCTCTGCTGCTCCTTCCCATCTCCCCCAGGCACCTTGCAGAGCCCCAGCCATGCTGTTTGCCCCCACCCTGCCCACGGCCACCCTGGGGCTGCTCACGGGGCTTTTCTCTGCTGAGCATTGGCCTGGGCGTGTTCTGGAGAGAGCCTGGGCAAGGAGCCTGGAGCCCTGTCTTGCAATGCAAGATGTAACCAAAAGAAGTGTTCTATTACCATATGTTAAAACCAGGTTGACAGGTTGTTTATCTCTTCCATGACCCATCCTCCCTCCAGAGAGATATTTTCTGGTAATGGGCCATTGCCTCTCACTGCATGACTGATAAAATTACATCATCCCATTGTGAGATGCTCCACCCAGAGGGAGGAGCCAAGCATTCCTACCTGGATATAATCTGAGATTTAAACACCAGAAGCAGCCAGTTTCCACTGGATTCCCAGAGGAAGACCAGACCCATCTGCACTGCCACTGGACCTTCAGAGGAAAACTACACCCTTCTACAGGAGCACTGCTTCTACAAAACCACATCTGTCACTCCAGGAGAACTGCAGCCACAATTAGATTGGACTGCTAGCAAAACCCTTAACAACCAGGTATCAAGTTGTAGTCTAACTCTATCAGCTTTTTTTTCTTTTTTTTTTTTTTTTTTTTTTTTTTTTACTACTGCATTTTTAGTTTAATTTTTAATTTTTTAGTTTAGGCCATGAGGAAGAGGAAGATGCCCGAGGACAGGCAGGCAGGTGAGGAGGAAGTCAGTGCCCCTTTCCCCCTCTCTCCTGCTCCATCTCCCAGCCCAGCATGGCCCCTGGCTGCTGGACAACCCTGCTGCTGACACTTTTCTGCCAGGGATGCACTGGGTGGATCTCCTTCCCCTTCCCTCTGGCACTGAGCCAAATCCCATCCTCTCCTTTTCCTTCCTCACGCAGACAAGGAGCTGAGGATGGAAACCAGGCAGGACAAATCCCGAGGGCAGAACTTCAT
>NW_026690437.1:0-27886 GCF_015227805.2 Hirundo rustica | reverse complement strand
TGCTTTCCCTTTCCCTTTCTCTTTCCCTTTTCCCTCTCCCTTTCCCTTTCTCTATTCCTATTCTTCTTCTTCCTCTTCCATTTCCTCTTCCTCTTCTTCCTCCTGTTCCCTCTCCTTTTCCCTTTTCCCTTTTCCCTTTTCCCTTTTCCACTTTACCCCTTTTCCCCCTTTTCCCCCTTTTCACCCTTTTCCCCCTTTGCCCCCTTTGCCCCCTTTGCCCCCTTTCCCCATTCCCCATTCCCCATTCCCCTTTCCCCTTTCCCCTTTTCCCTGTCTCTTTCCCTTTTCCCTTTCCCCCCAGCCATCACCTGCAGGGCTCCCCAGGCCATTCCCAACGGGAAGGTGGTGGGCTCGGATTTCAGCTGGGGCTCCAGCGTCAGCTACGCCTGCCTCGAGGGTTACCAGCTGTCCCTGCCCGCCGTGCTCACCTGCGAGGGCAACGGCTCCTGGAGCGGGGAGATCCCGCAGTGCTTCCGTGAGTCGGCACATTCCCGCTTTTCCACCAGCAATCACCAGGGTTCTGCTGAAAATCCGGGGGTTTTGGGGGGCTTTTCCCAACTTTTTTTGTCCCCCAGGCTCTGTGTTACCGGTTTGGCAGCTCTTGCTGTGCTTCCTGTCCGGTTCCTAAACGGAGTTTTCCATCAGCTGGAGTGGGAATTTTTGGTGCCCTGGGGATGCTTCAGGAGCCTGGAGCCAAAGGCTGGCTGCTCTCCCGCCTCCCACATGCCTTGGGTTTTTGGGAGCAGTGTTTGGCACCTGTAAGGAGGAGGGAGGGGACACTGGTGGTCACTGGAGGGACACTGGTGGTCGCTCCACCCCTGTGACAGAGGGGTGAGGCCACATTTGGCATGAATCCGGGCATTTTTCCATGTCCCTGCCTACAAAACACCCTCAAAACTGGGTGTTTGCCCTCGGCGGCCGAATCTTCTGCAATCAGGACTCCTGGAACTGCCCAAAAAATTCCTTTGGCAAAGGGCTCCGTGTTGCAGCAGGAGCTGGGAATGTTTTGTGAAGGAAAAAAAAAAGGGAATTAAACATCTCCTGATGCTAAAGGCAGCTCCGAGTTCCTTTTCCAGCTGCACAATATCCATTCTCCTATTAAATCCCACAAACCCCTCACGGTTCCTCGTGCCTTTCCCTGGAGCTGGGATAATTAGCGGCCGGGGAACAAAGTGACACCGTGCAATTAGGGGAGAAAAAAGAGGGGAGGGGGGAAAAAAAAAGGCAAATCCGGGGGAGAAGGTGGAAGTTAATTAAACAGGAAGGAGAGAATTACGAGGAAAGCAGCCAGCGACACTCTGATTTCCCAAATTAATCACGGAGCTGGGACGGGCTGTGATGTTCCTGGAGGGGTCTGTGGCCACGTCCTTGTCCCTTTGCTGTTGCAGCCGTGTTCTGTGGAGACCCCGGGACGCCGGCCCAGGGCAGGAGGGAGGACAGAGGCTTCACCTACCGCTCCTCCGTGTCCTTCTCCTGCCTGGCGCCGCTGGTGCTCGTGGGCTCGGCGCGGAGGTTCTGCCAGTCCGACGGCACCTGGAGCGGGACGCAGCCCAGCTGCATCGGTGAGGGGCTCCTCGGGGGGCGGCTCCAGGGTCTGGGGGCTCCCTTCCCTCGCAATCCCAATCCCGTGGAGATCAGGGTGGAGTGTGGGAGCCGAGGATGGGATCGCCGTGGGATGGGCCTCGGGAGCAGAGCTCCTGTGCTGGTCCCGGGGAGTGTGTTCCCAGCTTTTCTCCTGAGGGATGAAGCACCTCTGGTTACTTCCTGCCGCAGCAGGAAGGGATTTAAGGAACAAGAAGATCCAGGCGGTTTTCCTGTCGCTGTGTGTGTGTTCCTTCAGAGCCGAATCCCGCTTGCGTTCCAGAGGTGCAGCAGGATCCGTGTGCCTGGATCTGAGCCCTCCCGTAAATCCCTGTCCCTGTTTTTAACAGATCCCAGCCTCACCACGTGCGCGGATCCCGGCGTGCCTCTCTTTGGGATGCAGAACAATTCCCAGGGATACCAGGTATGGCTGTAGGAGAGGAACCTGGATCCAAAACCAGCCCTGCTCCGTCCTTGGTCTGGATCCACGTGTCCTCCCATGGATTCCTGTGTTATCCCATGGACTCACATGTCCTCCCATGGATTCCTGTTATCCCATGGACTCACATGTCCTCCCTTGGATTCCTGTTATCCCATGGACTCACATGTTCTCCCATGGATTCTTATGTCTTTCCATTGATTTCTGTGTTCTCCCATGGATTCGCATGTTCTCCCGTGGATTCCTGTGTTAGCCCATGGATTCTTGTGTCTTTCCACAGATTTCTGTGTTCTTCCATAGATTCCTGTGTTCTCCCATGGATTCTTGTGTCTTTCCATGGATTACTGTGTCCCCCCCATGAGTTAATGTCTCCTCTTATGGATTCCTGTGTTATCCCATGGATTCATGAGTCTTCCCATGGATTAATGTCTCTTCCTATGGATTCACTTGTTATCCCATGGATTCACGTGTTCCCCCTTGGCTTCATGTCTCCCCTCATGCATTAATGTCTCCTCTCATGGATTCTTGTCTCCTTCTTCCATGGATTCTTGTGTCTTTCCATGGATTCTTGTGTCTTTCCATGGGTTATTGTGTGCCCCCATGAGTTAATGTCTCATCCCATGGATTCATGTGTCCTTCCATGGATTCCTGTCTCCGCCTGGGAGCAGGACACCCCAGCGTGCTCCGTTAGCCCTCCGAGTGTGTTTGCACAGCATTAATTAGCAGTGCATTGTATCTGAAATTAATTACAGTGCTAATTAATAGTTGCTGCTATTCACATTAATTCGTAATTAATTTTTCCAGGCCAAAATTCTGCAGGTGATTTTGCTAATCCCGGCTCTCAAATCATTGGAATGGGGACAGAAATCCCACAGTGACTCCCTGGGGGTCTCCATTCCCACCCATTCCCTGCTGGGATACTGGATGCCAGGGTGGATCCTTCTGTTTTCCCGCTAATTAGTTACCTTAATCTTGGGGTTTAATTAATTAATTTTAGGTTTAATTAATTTGGAGACACCGCAAGTGGGATTTTTGCTCAGTTGGGAACGGAGCTGCTCCTGTGAGGGGTGAGGTGGTGGCAAGGGAATGGCCCCTTTGGAATGAAGGCCTGGGAATCCCTGGGAAGCTGAGTGATTGTCTCCCGTTGGCACAGGTGGGAAGCATCCTGTTCTTCAGGTGCCAGAAGGGATATCTCCTGCAGGGCTCCACCACCAGGACCTGCCTGCCCAACCTGACCTGGAGCGGCGTCCAGCCCGACTGCGTCCGTGAGTCCTGGGAGCGCCACAGGGCGCTGGGGCCCTCGGCCAGGCTCTGGAGGAGGAATTCTTGGAGGAAATGCATTGGATTTTAGGGAGAACTGGGGATTGCAAAGGCAGGTTTTGGTCTGCACCCACACCTGGCACCCAGTTCTGGGCTCAGGGTTGCTTCAGCATCCTTTGGGTTTGCATTTTATCCCTGAAAACGGAGGTGGCCAATCCCGATTTTCAGCTCCTCAGGCTGGAGCCGTGTTCAGCTTTATCCGGGGAGAGAAACCCAGCATGGGAAGCTCCTCATTAATTCCTCCAGCTGGGAGAAACCCAATCTCAGCGCTGTGAGCTGTGGTGCAGAAACTCTTCCGGGCGGTTTCTGTCCCCTGTTGGTGTCACGGCGTCACTTCGCACCCTCCCCGTGCCCGCCTGGGCCGTCCCTCTCACCCGTTTTCCCTGTCCCCTCCAGCCCACCACTGCAAGCAGCCCGAGACCCCTCCCCACGCCAACGTGGGCGCCCTGGACCTGCCCTCGCTGGGCTACACCTTGATCTACTCCTGCCAGAGCGGCTTCTACCTCACCGGGGGCTCCGAGCACCGCACCTGCAAGGCCGACGGCAGCTGGACGGGGAAGCCCCCCATCTGCCTGGGTGAGAGGAGCGGCTGGGCTCCCAGAGCCTCCCCAGGGCCCCAGGCCGTGCGGATCCTGGGCCTCGAGGTCCTCCAGAGGTGGTTTCCAACCTGCGGATAAAGGCAGGATTCAGTTCTGGGGTCGGAGCTCCAGGGAAGGAGGAGGGAGGTGTTTTCGGCCGTGACTTTTTTTTCCCTTGGAAGTTGTGGGGTGGCCCAGCGTTGATTTTCACTCGGTGGGAGGGTCTCTGCTGCTGCAGAATCCCAGAATTAGGTTGGAAAAGGCCTTTGGGGTCATCAAGGCCAACCTGTGTCCCAACGCTCAAGTGCCACCTCCAGTCTTTCTTTAAAGAGTCCCCTGGGGATCTCCTGGGGAGTTTTTTGGGTCTAGAAGCACCTGCACGGGACAAAAATTGTTTTATCTCCCCCACATTTTGCCTGCCCCAGGGTCTCGGGGTGAGGAATGTGTTCTGATCCATTGGAATGGAGCCCTCCTGGAGCAGGGTCACCCTGGACACTTGGGATTGGAGCAGAGGGAAAGACAGGACAGAGTGGGACAGGGGCTGAAAGAGAGAGGGACCTGGGGGTGCTGAGGGACAGCAGCTGGACGTGAGCCAGGTGCGCACCTGGATCAGGGGTGGAGCAGCAGGAGCAGGGAAGGGATTGCGCTGGACTTGGGACACCTCGAGAGCTGTGTCCAGTTCTGGGCTCCTCCATTTGGGACATGGAGGGGCTGGAGCGTGTGCAGGGCAGGGAATGGAGCTGGGAAAGGGGCTGGAGCCCCAGGAGGGGCTGAGGGAGCTGGGAAAGGGTCTGGAGTCCCAGGAGAGGCTGAGGGAGCTGGGAAAGGGTCTGGAGTCCCAGGAGGGGCTGAGGGAGCTGAGAAAGGGTCTGGAGCCCCAGGAGGGGCTGAGGGAGCTGGGAAAGGGAATGGAGCCCCAGGAGGGGCTGAGGGAGCTGGGAAAGGGTCTGGAGCCCCAGGAGGGGCTGAGGGAGCTGGGAAAGGGGCTGGAGCCCCAGGAGGGGCTGAGGGAGCTGAGAAAGGGTCTGGAGTCCCAGGAGGGGCTGAGGGAGCTGGAAAAGGGTCTGGAGCCCCAGGAGAGGCTGAGGGAGCTGGAAAAGGGTCTGGAGCCCCAGGAGGGGCTGAGGGAGCTGGGAAAAGGGCTCAGCCTGGAGAAGAGGAGGCTCAGGGGGAAATTCTGGCTCTGCACAACTCGTGGCAGGAGGGGACAGCCCCAGGTCGGGCTCTGCGCCCAGGGAACAGGGACAGGAGGAGTGGGAACGGCCTCAGGCTGCGCCAGGGGAGTTTGGGGTTGAATTTTAGGGAAAATTTCTGCATGGAAAGGGCGGCCAGGCCTTGGCAGGGGCTGCCCAGAGAGGTTTGGAGCTCCCGAGGAAAGCCTGGGCGTGGCACTCAGCGCTCTGGGCTGGGCGAGGAGGCGGGGATCGGGCACAGCTTGGACTCCGTGACCTCGGAGGGCTTTTCCAGCCTCGGGATCTGTGGGACGGGCAGTGCCAGAGCCCACAGCGTTCACCAGCTGTGCTCTGCCCCCTGTCACAGCCGACGTCCGTCCCAGCGGGAGGCCCGTGGGCACGGCGCGGGAGCCGCCGCTGGCCAAGGTCTCAGGTAGGGGTTCGTGGGGGGCTCATCCCCGTGGACACATCCCTGCTGCCCCTGCACCTCGGCCACGCCACCCTCCCGAATCCCTCGGCGCTTCTGCAAGCTGCCACACGCCTCATCCTGTTCCCTGGAGAACAACCGGGATCCTTCCAGGATCATTCCCGCTGCGCTCGCCGGGGCGTTCCAGGATTTCCTACGTTTGATTTTTATTTATTTTAAGTTAACTTCTCCTGTCAAGCGTTTCTGGGGGTTGTTTCGTTTTTAAGACCCTCCTCGCACTTTCGGTCACAACAGCCAAATTAAAGTCCCTGGTTTTGGCTTTGTCCCCCACAGCGACGGCACAGAGCGGGAGGTGTTTAAACCGTTTAAAACACAAAATATTTTTCACAGTATTAAATACTTGAAATAATTCAATTACTGTCCATGAACTCAAAAACAGAAATCCTGCTCCGCTTTTTTTTTTTTCCCCCTTGAAAAACAGAAACGCTCCTGGTTCGGGGTTTTTTTTTTTGTTTGGTTTGTTGGGTTTTTTTTTTAAATTATTATTTTTGCACCTCCCGTTGCCGTAATTCCAGTGCCCGCGGACGTCTTCGCGAGGAATTCCCTGTGGAAAGGCTCCTACGAGTACATGGGGAAGAAGCAGCCGGCCATGCTGTCTGTCACCAGCTTCGACCCTGCCACCAGCAAGGTCAACGCCACCTTGATCGACCACAGCGGGGTGGAGCTGCAGGTGTCCGGTGAGGGACGCTCTGTCCACTTCTGGTCACTCATGGCCGGAGAATTGAGGGGCTGGGGTGTCCCCGGAGAAGGGAATGGAGCTGGAGAAGGGGCTGGAGAATTCCTGGTGGATCCTGGAGGAAAGGAAGCTCGGGGGGCTCCACGCAACTCCCTGGTGGGAGGGGGGCAGCCAGGGTGGGAGGAAACGGCCTCAGTCTGTGCCAGGATGGATATCAGGGAAAATTTCTGCGTGGAAAGGGAGCTCAGGCCTTGAAACTGCCCAGGGAGGTTTGGAGTGCCCGTCCCTGGAGGTGTCCAAGGAAGGACTTGGAGCTTTTGGCTGAAAAGGTGAAATTCTGTGAGCTGGACTTTGATGATCCTTGGGGGTCTCTTGCAGCTCAGGATTCCGTGAGCGCTCCATGTCCCTGCCCTCCTGGAGCACCAGGCTCTTCCTGAGCCAGCAGCAGAACCTGAATATTAAATATT
This sequence comes from Hirundo rustica, assembly GCF_015227805.2. Classification (NCBI taxonomy): domain Eukaryota; kingdom Metazoa; phylum Chordata; class Aves; order Passeriformes; family Hirundinidae; genus Hirundo; species Hirundo rustica. Next base: position 21,166 of record NW_026690437.1, on the reverse strand, counting down.
GAGTCTTTTCCCATGTGGAAAATGTCTTCAGGATCCTGGGCCATGTTTCCCACTGAATCCCAGAGACAGGGCAGGTGTCCACTCAAATCCCAAAGTGGTTTCTCTGCCCTCCCACTCCATTATTTCAAGCCAGAGTGATCCAGAGCTGACAAAATCCCTTCTTTTCCAGGGATTTACAAGAAGGAAGACGTGCACCTGCTGCTCCAGGTGTACCAGATCATGGGGCCGCTGGAGATCTTTGCCACCAAGTTCAGGAACGACAAATGGGCTCTGGATGGGCACGTGAGTGCACCAAATCCACCCTCCTGGGGCTGTCCCAGCCCGGATTCCCCTTCCCTGGAGCTGAGGGAGAATTCCCGGAGCTGGGAGCAGGGGAGGGGACATGTGGCACTTCCCCAGCAGGTGACAGCTCCTCCCGCAGCTGGGCGTTGGTTTTATTGCCCTGGGGTTTGGAATCCGTGGTCTCCACCAGGTGATGCTGGAGGAGAAACCACCGGGATTCGTTCCCTGTGGATGTTTTATATCTGCTCAACATCCTGGCTGGAAAATCTGATTTTCCCTAAAGGAGCCAACTCCTCGCCCTCTGCCTGTGTCTGGGAGTTTCCCAAGCCCTTTAGGGATCCGCTGGAGCTTGGGAAAAATGTGGATCTGACTGACCCGTGGCCACTTTTTTCCCTCTCCCTCTGGAATCAGCAATGTCCTCTCCGCTTTATGGCAAACGAGATTTTTCTGGCTTCCCTTCCTTCGAGGCGGGAAAACTTTCAGCTGTTGGGCAGCAAAACTCCTTGAAAAAAAAGTGTCGGGATTTTCTGGGGAATAGCATCAAATTGACGCACTTGGAGAAGGGGCTGAGATGAGCTGGGGGTTAAATCCAGGGGAATCTCGGATGAATCCGTTGGTTTCCACTCTCCTCAGGTCTCGTCGGAGTCCTCCAGTGGCACCTTCGTCTACCAGGGCTTTGTGCGTGGCAAAGGCTTCGGGCAGTTTGGCCTGCAGAGACTTGGTAAAATTCCTTGGATTCCCGCTTTTCCCCTCGATTCCAAAAGCTCTGTTTTGGCCTGGTGGGGGTTTTCCAGGCAGGGAATGTTTCTCCAATCCCTGGGTTGAATTTTCCGCGCTCTCCCGAGTCCTGCTCGCCTTGGTGCAAGGCCTGTGGGGGACAAACAGCACAGCGATAAAATTCATAATTTGGGAACAAAATGATGGATAACCAGGCTGCTGTCCAAAGGCTGGGAGAGTTTGGAAGCACAAACAACACCTGGACACGTTTGGGTTTTTTTCCGAATTCCCAGATCCCTGCCAAGCCCAAATCCCATTCCCACCACGGAAAGTGTCTCCATCAGAAATCACGGATGCTCTTGGGAGCTTAAGCCATCCGAAGTTTAAGCTCCTAAATACCTCTTAAAGCGTGGTTTGAGCTCTTTAATCCCTCGGGATTGCTGGAATCTCGTCACCTTTATGGATGCTCATTAATGCAGCGTCCCAGAGTCTCCTTAAAGCCCAACTTCATGCCTCCGAGTTGGAGCTTTTTTGGCAAAATAAATCAATTTACGCCTCTCTTTAATTGCATCTCTAAATTAGTGATGAGGCCTAAGCTAGGCTGGATCTCCACCCTCACACGTCCATTTGTAAATTCCCTTTCCCAGCACCGCCTCTCTCGTTTTGCTGGGAAATGTGGGAACCGTGTTCCTTTCTGCTGTGTTCCAGACATCAGCATGATGGAGAACGATCCCGAATCCATCGGCCACCACTTTGCCTCCAACAGCAGCTCCGTGGCGGCCGCCATCCTTGTGCCTTTCATCGCCCTGATTATTGCAGGGTTTGTGCTTTATCTCTACAAACACAGGTGGGTTTGGGGCAGGAATCCCAAAAGCTGGAAGGAATTCAGGGATTTGAGAGAAATATTGGTGGGCTGGGCTTAATATCCCCCCTTTAGGGCTGGTTTAATTCAGGAGGTGGGACAGCAACAAGGAGGATTTGGGGCAAGAGTCCCAACAAGTGAAAGAAATTTAGGGATTTGAGTGAAGTTTCAGTGAGCTGGGCTTAAAATCCCACCTTTAGGACTGGTTTAATTCAGGAGGTGGGACAGCAACGAAGAGAGTTTGGGAGACTGGGGGAATAATTCCAGAAGGTGAAAGGAGTGCAGGGATTTGAGAAAAATATCAGTGGGCTGGACTTGGAATCCCACCTTTAGGTCTGGTTTAATTCAGGAGATGAGACAGCAACAAAGTGGGTTTGGGGCAAGAATCCCAAAAGGTGAAAAATTCAGGGATTTGAGAGAAATATCAGGCTGGACTTGGAATCCCACCTTTAGGTCTGGTGTAATTCAGGAGGTGGGAAAACAAAGCCTGGCAGGACGAGGGTTTGGGAGAGGAGAGCAAGGATGTTTTGCTGGCCATTACTGGGATTCGTGGCCACCTTCAGGAGGACAAAAAGCAAATTTCCCCCCTTCCCAACGCTTCCAATGTGGCGTAAATCCGGCTTCGCTCCCGATCCCCGGCCGGGGATTTTCCGTGGCTGTCACCCATGCGCGGGTTTTGTCCCCGATCCCACAGGAGGAGACCCAAAGTCCCGTTCAACGGCTACGCCGGCCACGAGAACACCAACGTGCGGGGCACCTTCGAGAACCCCATGTACGACCGCAGCCTGCAGCCCTCGGACATCGTGGGCGGAGAGGCCGAGTTCACCGTCAGCACCGTGTGCACGGCCGTATAGCGCTGTGCCGGCGGTGAGCGGCGCGGGGACACCGCCGGGCCCGGGACCGCGGCGCTGGAGGGGCTCTCGTGGGATCGTGGGGCTGGAGGGGTTCTCATGGATCGTGGGGCTGGAGGGGTTCTCATGGATCGTGGGGCTGGAGGGGTTCTCGTGGATCGTGGGGCTGGAGGGGTTCTCATGGATCGTGGGGCTGGAGGGGTTCTCATGGATTGTGGGGCTGGAGGGGTTCTCGTGGATCGTGGGGCTGGAGGGGTTCTCATGGATCGTGGGGCTGGAGGGGTTCTGATGGATCACAGGGCTGGAAGGGTTCTCATGGGATCGTGGGGTTGGAAGGGTTCTGATGGATCATGGGGCTGGAAGGGTTCTCATGGATCGCAGTGCTGGAGGGGTTCTCATGGATCGTGGGGCTGGAGGGGTTCTCATGGATCGTGGGGCTGGAGGGGTTCTCATGGATCGTGGGGTTGGAAGGGTTCTCATGGATCGTGCAGTATTTGGGGTTGGAGGGCTCTTGTGGAATCGTGGGGCTGGAAGGGTTCTGATGGATCGTGGGGCTGGAAGGATTTTTATGGATTGTGGGGCTGGAGGGGTTCTCATGGGATCGTGGGGTGCTTGGGGTTGGGTGGGCTTGTGGGATCATGGGGCTGGAAGGATTCTCGTGGGATCGTGGAGCTGGAAGGATTCTCATGGATCGTGGGGTTGGAAGGGTTCCCATGGGATCGTGGGGTTGGAAGGGTTCTCATGGATCATGGGGTTGGAAGGGTTCTCATGGATCGTGGAGTATTTGGGGTTGGAGGGTTTTTGTGGAATCGCGGGGCTGGAAGGGTTCTGATGGATTGTGGGGCTGGAAGGATTCTCATGGGATCGTGGGGCTGGAAGGATTCTCATGGGATCATGGAGTATTTGGGTTTGGAGTGTTCTTGTGGAATCGTGAAGTGTGTGAGGTTTGAAGGGTTCTTGTGGGTCATGGAGTTGGAAGAGTTCTCATTGGATCATGGAGTGATTTGTTTGGAAGGGTTCTTGTGGTATCATGGACTGTGTGGGGTTGGAAGGGTTCTTGTGGGATCATTCCCTGGGTGACTCCCGACAGGGAATTTTGCACAGGGATCTGGGATTTACACACTACAAGTAATCGAAAGTTCACTGTGGGTTGTAGAGGCCTTCCATCGGGAACACTCCGATTTCAGGATAACGAAGCCACTTCCCCAGAATTTCCACGTGCCATAACCAACCCTTTGCTTTCCCAGATTTCCCGGGGTCGGTGTCCAGTGGATGATTGTCCCACCTCACCATCCGTCCGTCCATCCATCCATCCATCCATCCATCCATCCCCACCTCCCTGCTCCACCCCTGCCGAGGCTGCGGGGAAGCTGCCGCGCCTCCCCTGGAATTCCCGAGGGGCTGCTGGATCCACCTCCTCCATCCTGCTGGATCCACCTCCTCCATCCTGCTGGATCCGCCTGCTCCATCCTGCTGGATCCACCTCCTCCATCCTGCTGGATCCACCTGCTCCATCCTGCTGGATCCACCTCCTCCATCCTGCTGGATCCACCTCCTCCATCCTGCTGGATCCACCTGCTCCATCCTGCTGGATCCACCTCCTCCATCCTGCTGGATCCACCTCCTCCATCCTGCTGGATCCACCTGCTCCATCCTGCTGGATCTCCAAGCCAAAGGTTCTGCTCCGGCTCCGTTCCCGCTTCCCGCCCCGCTCCGACACCTCGGCAAGGTCTGGTGGTGGGAAGGCTTTCCCGAGCTGCTCCCGGTGTTCCTGGAAGGAGCTTCCCAAACTTTGGGAAGAGCTTGGGCAACGCAGAGGTAGTGCACAAGGTGCTGGATTCATGGAAAACTCCTGGATGGGACAAAATGAGGATTTGGGGTTTCTGTATTTGGGTTTCTGGGTCATTTCTTGGTTGGATTTTTTACTCCAGAGGAGTTCTCAAACGGGGCCTTCCCAAGCAGAACTTGGGAAGCTTCTCCCCTCCTCCCTGGGCTTTGTTTTCCTTTGGGCATTCCTGGCTGGATCTATGGAAATCCCCTGGATCCAGGACAAGGATTTGGGTTTCTGTATTTGGGTTTCTGGGTTGCTTCTTTGTTGGGTTTTCTACCCCAGGAAGAGTTTTCCAAATGGGACCTTCCCAAAACTTTGGAAAAGCTTCCCAAAGCTTTTCCCTCTTCCCTGTGTTTGATTTTCCTTTGGCCATTCCTGGCTGGGTTTTTCCTGCCCCGTGTTCCCCCTGATCTGAGCTGGAACAAGGCCGGGATAACTCCTTGGAATCCTTGGATCCCACCCTGGGCTCTCCTGGCCCATCCCGGCTCTTTTCCAAGCTCAATTATCCCTAAAAATTATCCCAAATCCCCTCTTTGCTCCTGCCCCCACCATGTCCCGATCCCAATTCCAGGGCCCAAAACTCCCAACAATCCTTGGAAGCAGAGTTCAGATCCTTCCAGGGAATGCTCTCCTGGCTGCTCCAGGCTCCCCACACCTGGCTCCCGCTAATTCCACGGAAAAATCGGGAGAAACTCACGTCCAGGAGTGCAAAATAAATCCAAAATGTTCAAAACCACCCAGGCAGGGAGAAGGGGGAGCTCGACTTCGATGGAATTCGCTGCTTTGGATCCGTGAATTCCCTTTTCCTGCTGTTGCCCAGGGAGCTAAGGGAGTGGGAAAAGGGGTTTATCCCATTTTTTTTTTGCAAGCTGGCTGGGATCTGCTCCATGCCATTCCCCATCCTTGTGCCCAGAGGACTCGCATATGGTTAAAGAAAAAAAAAAAAAGGGAAAAAGGGGAAAAAAAAAAAAAAGAAAATTAAAGGGAAAAAATGAAAAAAAAAGGGAAAAAAATCAAGAAAAAAGGAAAAAATGAGAAAAACTATTAAAAAAAAAACCCACAAAAAAAAGCTCAAATCCCTCTTTTGTACAGAGATATATTTTTATTAATTAAAAGTTTGTACAGCTAAAAAAAATAAATAAAAAAAATTAAAAATGTAATTTTTTTTTTCATTATCGTAGGGAAAGACGAACAAACAAACAAAAGAAAAAGTAGTGGAAAAAAAGAAATCAGCTCCTTTTTTTTTTTGTAAATGTAATAAAGTGTATAAATGGTTTCCATAAAAATGTACATACGGGATCTCTCCATGCCCCTGGCTTGTCTGCAGAATTCCCAGTTAATTTATCTGTCTCTGTATATGAGGCTTCTCCGTGTGTTCCCGGCGTTCCCTGCGGAATTTCAAAGCTATTTTCGATTTTGGATTTCCGAATAATAAAAAAATCTCGATTTTTGCATTGCTTTTTCTTACAGCCCCCTGGTGCTTTTATTTTATTATTTTATTTTATTTTTATTTTGTATTTTTGTGTGTCTGTGTGTGAATCCCAAAAGATTTCTCCCAGGATTTTCGGGATGCGCACACGTGCGGGGATGGAGATTCCCGGCTTTCCCGGCTGTTGGGAAGCGCGTCCCGGTTTCAGGAAAAGGGGGGAGATCCCGGCGGATTGGATGGATCTGGATGGATGGATTTGGCTTTTCCAGCGGGATTTCCCATGGGAATGGAGGACGGGATCCTCCCCGCTTCCCAACCCTCGCATTCCTGCTCCAGGAGCCCCAAATTTGCCTTAATGAGGTTTTAATGAGGAGCCCGGCGCCTCCTCTCTCCCTGTGCCCAGTGATTCTCAGGAATTTACTTGGGATCGAAGGAATTTGGGATGGAAAAGGCCCTGGCGGGGTCTCTGATGTCCCACGGCCGCTCCCGTGTGGATTTGATGCTCCCCATTGCTTTTTATTTGGATTTTCCCTTTCCCAGACACTTTGCCCTTGGATAATTTATTATTTTATCCTTCAATTTTTTAATTTATCCTGGGCTGGGCTTATCCAAAATAAAAGTGGGGAAAGGCGGCGGGAGGGAGCTGAGGGGGGTTTTTTGGGATGTTTGGAGCGACCAATTCCCGGCAGGATGATCCTGGGGATTTTGGGGCAGCAGAACGGATCCTGCTGGATTTCCCGACGGATTCCGAGGGAGGGAAGAGGATCAAAAACGCTTTGGAGCCCACGGAGCTTCCCAGAGGATCTGGAGCTGCCCCATCCCTGGAAATGTCGGAGCTTGGAGCAGCCTGGGATGGTGGGAGGTGTCACTGCCCATGGAATTGGGATGATCCTCAAGGTTCCTTCCATCCCAAACCCTTCTGGGATTCTTCCAGTTCCCAAGGTTTCCCTCTGTATTTGGGATTTAATCCCTGAGCCAGGCTCGGCTTTTTTTGGGTGTTCCTGAGGAGAGAATTCCTCATTTCCCAAGCATTTTTTTGCCACCAATTTCCAGCGCTGGAATCTCCTCCAGAACAGGGATTTGGGGATTTTCCAAAGCTCTCCCGACCCCTCTGCCTGCATTCCCCGGAAGGAAAGATCCCAAAAATCCCCCACAGCTCTTCACTGAGGGAGAGAGCAGCAGGGAAAACCAGGAGAGAGAGCTGGAGTTCCCACTGGGAATCTTTTGGGGAAAAAAAAAAAACAGGGAGAGAGCAGCAGGACAGGAGGCTCCTCGCTCATTAACACCTCATTAATTCCGTGGTTTTAGGGTTCCGGAATTCCCACAGCCGCATCCGCGGGAGCTGGGACAGCCTCGGGATGGGCAGAGGAGGATGAGGAGCTCTGCTCATCCAGGTTGTTTTTTGGGTTTGTTTTTGTTATTTTTTTCCTGGCTGGAAGCTCCCGGAGAGAAAATTCCACATCCCCAAATCCCGCTGGTCCCATCCATGCTGGAGCTGCAGAAAATCCCACAAAAAAAACCCCAAACCAACACCTTTTAGACATTCCCAAATTCCAGAGCCGCAGGAAGGACGCCTGAGGAATTCTCCAGGAGCATTCCATGGGATTCCTCAGCGGGATCCGTGCCCTGATGCCAGGAGCTGGCTCATCTTCCCTCCAAAAAATTTTAAAAATAAATTTTAAAAAAATTAATTAATCTGGGAGATATTTTTAATTAGAATTTTCTCCTTCTAAAACGAATCCCCCCGAGCTCCAATCCCTTCCCCGAAACAACCCTCTGCCAGCCTGGAATATTCCAAGCTGTGAAAACAAGAGGAAAACTCCCCGTGAGGAGAGTGGAGGTGTGCGGGAGGGATGGAAAAGATGGAATCGGTGCCTTCCCCCACCTGGGATTTATAAATTAAATTATAAATCGAGTGTCTCTTTAATTAGATGTCACTTTAATTCAAAACCTAAGGATCAGGGGGCGTCAGGCCGCATCCAGGAATTTTGGATCGCTCCGTTTGCCCTTTCCGGCGGCGATTCCAGCTGAACACGGAGCGAATGGTCGGGAAGCTTTGGGAATCCTTCCCCTCTCGGGCAATCCTTGACCTCTCTCCCATTAAAGGTGATTAAATTCAGCTTCCAAGCTGGAGAGGCAGGGTTGGATCTTCCCAAGGGAATTCAGGCCATGGGAGGGTCACCAAGGGAAGCTCTGTGCTCCTTCCCTTTTTTTCCCTCCTTTTTTTCCCCACATTTCCCCCTTTCCTCCCCCTTTTTTTCCCATTTTTCCCCTTCATTTTTTCCCCTTTCCCCTCCCCTTTCCTTTTTTTTTTCTCCTTTCCTTTTTTCCCCCCTTTCCTTTTTTTTTCCCCTTTTTTTCCCCTCCACGAAGCCGCTCCCGGGTTTTTCCGCAGGGAGAGCACGGCTCATTGGCAGAACAGAGCCGCTGGGATTGTAACTATTGATTTTATTTCTTTTTTTTTTTTTCCCTGATTCCGCCACTTCTCAGCGCCTGGAAAACATCACTGGAGCAAATGCCGGGCACTTCGGGACAGCTCTGGGATTGCTCCCAGTGTGTTCCTTCAGAAACCTGCCAGGAAATCGGGAAAAAAAACGGGAAGGGATTGTTTAAAATCCATGTTCTGCCACAAAAAATAAGAGCTCAGGGCGAGGCTGATGGAGCTGCTGGAACCTGGAGTAGCTCTGACCTGGAATTCCTGGAGGTGGGATCAGCTGGCCACTATCAGCACAGTTCCCAATTTTTCTTGGGAATACACACCCTATCCCTCCCAGGGAGACCAAAGCACTTGGAATTGAACACAAATCCATGGATTATCTGCACCATTCCTGGGAGCTGGAGCACCTGGATGTGGCACCTTGATCCCAGCTCTGAACTTCCCAATCCTGCTGGAAGCAGCTCCTGCTGCTGGTTCTGCCTCCGAAATTCCAAATCCTTGCTGGATTTGGGATTTTTTTTTTTTTTCCCTACATTTCTTCACTGGCGCTGCCGCTCCCGGTGCCTGCCTGGAACACCGGGAATGAAGAGGTTCCAAGCAGGAAGGAAAAGAGGGAGGAAAGGAAAATTGCTGCATCCCAATCCCGCAGGTCATTCCTCGTGGGAATCCCGTGTTGGATTCAGGATTCCCGAGCACAGCTTGGGACACTGGAGTCGGGTGTGCTCCCACCCGGAGATGATTCCAGGGTGAATTCCATGGGTTGGGATGGTGTCTGTCCTTCCCAGCTCCTGGGACACAAATCCCAGGGAATTTTCCCCACATCTTGTGGCTGCCAAATCCCTGGAAGTATCCAAGGCCAGGATGGAAAAACCTGGGATAGCGGAAGGTGTCCCACAGCAGGATGATCCTAAAGGTCCCTTCCAACCCAAACCCCTCTGGAATTCCCGTATTCCAACGATGCTGCTCCCAAGGAACGGTTTTGGAGCAGGACGGCGCTGCAAAGCCGGAATGGGTTGAGCTCCTTTGGAAAAAAAAACCCTTGGAAAACAGATGGGAACAAAACGGTGTTGGCAGCAGAGAGAGGTTTAAGGATCTCACATCCCAAATTTTGGCAGCCAGGAGAGGTGACCGGAGCAGGGACAGCTGCCAGGAATGGAGGGCAACGCAGGGAAAACGACAGCAGGAACCTTGGGAATTGGGATTTTGGGAATTCCTCGGAACTGCTGGGGCTGTGCCCCCCTGCAGCCTCTGCCAGGGCCTGGGGGTTAATTAACGCCACAACAAACCCTCGTTAAGAGGCCTAATTAATATTATTTCATTTACAGACAGGAGGCAGCTGTTCCCTGCTTCCCGTACCGGGAGGATTGTGCCAGGAATTTTCCTGCAGGGGAACCTGGGATGGGTCCAGAGGGAGCGGATCCAACATTCCAAAGGTTTTCCCCAGCCCTCATCCCATCAGCAGCATCCTTGTCCACGGGCTCCATGCAAGGACGGATGTGGGAAGTTTGGGTTTGACCATCTTGGAGATCTTTTCCAACCTCCACAATTCCATGATTCCCGTGTTTTCCATCCCCGTTTTCCGCCTGGTGCCACCGCCGTGTGTGACACTGCCGCTGTCCCCGCTGTCCCTCCCTGTCACCGCCAGGCCCATCCTGCCCTTCCCTGACTTTAATTTGGGCTCTCGCCACTTCCCAGCCTCATTCCCGCAGCCAATTCCATGGAAAAGGATGGAATTCATTCCATGGAAAAGGACAGAATTCATTCCATGGAAAAGGACAGAAATTCATTCCCTGTCACTTTCCTTTCCCTCTCTCCGCTCTGCGGGAATCTTGCAGATATTGTGGGCAGAGCATCCAAAAATTGCTTTATTTTTATTTTTATTTTTATTTTTATTTTTATTTTTATTTTTATTTTTTATTGGTTTTTCCTGGAGAAGCAGGATCAGCTTCCCAAACTTCAGGCGTCCCACCATTCCCGGTGTTTCCATGGAGTTTGGGATCCATTTATCCCAGCTCCCACAACATTCCAGCAGGACAAACCACTTCAGGAAAACAAACCTCCTCTTTTTTAGGAGGCGGGGAAAAAAACCCAACGAATCCAAGAATAATAAAAATCAGGAATTTTATGGCACCTCCAATATCGAACTCTGTCCTCATCTACGCGTTGCAGACCCCGTTTAATATTCGTAATTAATTAGCGGTTAATCAGCTGCCGAGAGAGAACAAACGGTGATGAGCTCATCCTCAGCCCGCTCCAGGAGATTCGGGCTCATCAATGCCGCAGCTCCGGGAAACTTTCCCGGTATTCCTGGATTATTCATGGCCAGGGGAACGTCCCCGGGATGGGATTGGGATTTCGGGATGGTCCCGTGGAGAACCGAGGGGGACACAGTGCGTTTTGGGGGGGAAAAAGTTGCTTGGGATGGGATTTTGGGAAAAAAAATTCCTCCCGGGAGGGGTGGGAAGGAGCTGGGATGGATTTCCCAGGGAAACCGCGGCTGCCACATCCCTGGAAGCGTCCAAGGCCAGGTTGGAACAACCTGGAATATCGGAAGCTGTCCTTGCCCATTTAAATTAATTATTCCAGGCTATCGTTTATCCCGATTCTTCCTCTCCTCTTTTCCCACAGCTTTCCAAGGAGCTGGGAAGCAAAGGAAAGCTCCTGCGGGAGGTCCCTGGTGTGGAGGAGGAATTGGTGCGATCCCAAAGGGATTCCTCCGTTCCCTTTCCCTTCCTTTGCCTTTCCCATCCCATCCAGGGCAGGCGGGACAGCTCCGCCCCTCCAAATTCCCGGAGATTTTTGTGGCTGCAGGGAGCCGATCCTCAAAATCCTTGGGATAATTTGGGAAGATTCCGCCTGGTTTTGCTGGGAAAGGAAGCCCGGGCCTGGTTTGGATGCCGAGGTTCGGATGTCTGGGAGCAGGGATCAGCTGAGGTTGGGCTGGCTCCCAGGAGAGGCACGAGCAGGTGGCAGAGAGACAGGCAGGAGCTCCAGACAGCTGCTTCCCGGAATTTTAATTAATTCCCGATCTTTTTTAATCTTCCCAGACGCCGGCTTTGCCAAGCTCTGGATTCCCAGCTCGCGGCGCCTCCCGGGATGCGCGGGATGAATCGGGAAGGTCAAAGCTGCCACTTGCCGAGGCAGAGCTCCCTCACCGTGCCCTCAGCGCTTTTTGGGAAGCTGTGCTGGCTCTGGAAGCAGTGGGATCAGCTGGAGCGGCGTCCCTGGCTGTGCTGGAGCTCATCCCATCCCATCCCATCCCATCCCATCCCATCCCATCCCATCCCATCCCATCCCATCCCATCCCATCCCATCCCATCCCATCCCATCCCATCCCACCTCGGGACGTGCTGTGTGCAGGACTGAGGAGCTCCCAAGGATTCCTGAATCCTCCTGGATGCCCAGGATGCTCCACAGGCACAGCAGAGCTTTTCCAGGATCTGTCCTGGGAAGTGGCTTTTGCCTGCTCCAGCCCCTGATCCCACCTGGAAGTGCCTTTCCCTGCTCCAGCATCAAAACTCAGCCCCTGATCCCACCTGGAAGTGCCTTTCCCTGCTCCAGGATCAAAACTCAGCTCCCAGCCCCTTCCAGCCTTTCCATGTCCATCCCAAAAGTGGCGAGGGAGTCAAAGGAAGGGAATTCTCCCTTTTTTCCCGCCAAAAAGAGAAGCTGGGAGCTCGGCCCAGTCCCGGAGGATGATGCTCCAGCCACTTCCAGAAGGAAAACGGCGTTTACCGGGAATATCCCGGGCTGGAAGAGCGAATTCCACGGGCTGGCAGCTCCCTCTCGTGGGGAAGAAAAAGCCAGGAAGAGCTGGGATGTGTCCCAGATGTGCGGCACAGCTGGAGCGGAGCTCCCCGCAGGGGTTGGACAACGGGAATTCCTCGGGAATTAAACGGGAATACCTCGGGAATTCCTAGGGAATTCCTGGGAGAAGGACCGGGATGGATCTCCCCGGAAAGGGAGGCTCAGCCGGGCTGTTCCTTCCCCTCTCCCAACAGGGATTTTTGGGATTCGGGACAATTGGAATTTGGAGGTTTTCCAGCTTTTCCATCTCCACACTTGGGTCTCAATCTCTCTGGAGCGGCATCCAAGCTGGTTCCTTACGGGATGAAGTTGCTTCATCCCCCAAAAAATCTGCACCCCAGATTTGCTTCGATCCAAAGAAACCCGCACGTCATTCCAGGTATTAACAATCCGGCTTGGTTTTATTGTCCAGCTTTTCCAAAAGTCGGCGTTTTCCTGGTCACAGTTACAAAACATTCCTGGTTTTTTATCCCAATTGTACAAAGATTTACAGCTCTGGGAGTGACCGAGTCGGAGCTGGGAATTCTCTTAAATAATTCAAACCGGGATTTTGGCGGTGGGAAGGGGCTTGAAAAATTCCAGTTTAAAAAAGAGAAGGCTTTAAAAAAAAAAAAAATGGGAAGGATAAAAAGGGAATTTCCACGAGCTCCTTCAAACATCACGGTTTATAAAAATTTAAGGAGAGGGATTTATAAAAATTTATTCCAATTTTTTTTGGCGGGGGGGGGGGAGTTGGGGAAGGGCGCAGGGAGCAGGTTTGGAACCCCATGGATAGAAATGGGATTCGAGGACGCCCTTTATTCCCAAAAGACATCGGGAACATTTGGCGCATCCCCACCCCAAAATCGCCTTCCCACGGCCGCGTTCTCCCCGCTGCCGCCCTCATCCCGGCATTCCGAAGAACTGGGAAAGCGCTGGAGCTGCTCCCCACGGAATTGCGGTGTCGCGGTCACTTTGGGGGCGGATTATTTTTTTTTTTCCCATCGGGAATTCTCAGTACACGGGGCCCTTGACGCCCCCCGGCTCCGTGAGGCGCGCGGCCGCGTAGGCCGAGGCTCCCAGGCACGCGGCCGGCTCGCAGAATCCCGGGAATCCCGCGGGGCCCGGCAATCCCGGCTTCCCGGCCTCGCCCGGGGCGCCCGGCACGCCCCGCTCGCCCGCTTTGCCATCCAGAGCGTGGCCGGGAACGCCCGGGAGGCCTGGAACGGGAACGGGATCTTCAGAAAGAGGGGATGCTCGGGAAATCGGGATTGGGGTTTGGGAACGCTGCTGCTGAGGGTGAGGAGTGTGGGCAGGGCAATTCCAGAGAGCGGGAAAGGTGGAAGAGATGGGGGAGAAGGAAGGGAAGGATGGTCCAGGTGGGAGCTTTGTGGGATGAGCCCCAGGCAGGTTTTGTGGGATGAATCTGGGAACGTTTATAGGATGAACCTGGGTGGGTTTTGTGGGATGAACCTGAGGTTTTATGGGATGAACCTGGGTGGGTTTTGTGGGATGAACCTGAGGTTTTATGGGATGAACCTGGGTGGGTTTTGTGGGATGAACCTGAGGTTTTATGGGATGAACCTGGGTGGGTTTTGTGGGATGAACCTGAGGTTTTATGGGATGAACCTGGGTGGGTTTGTGGGATAAGCTTGTGCAGGTTTTGTGGGATGAACTTGGGCTGCTTTTGTGGGAGTATCCTGGGCAGGTTTTGTGGGATGAACCTGGGCAGATTTACAGGACGGACATGTGCAAATTTTGTGGGATGAGCCTGAGAAGGTTTTGTGGGACAAACGTGAGCAGATTTACAGGATGAACCCGGGCAGGTTTTGTGGGATGCACCCAGGCAGTTTTTGTGGGATGAACACGGGCAGTTTTTGTGGGATGCACCCGGGCAGGTTTTCTAGGATGCACCCAGGCAGTTTTTGTGGGATGAACACGGGCAGTTTTTGTGGGATGCACCCGGGCAGGTTTTGTGGGATGAACCCAGGCAGGTTTTTGGGATGGATCAGAAGGTCCCCAGCCGCCGCTGTGCTCATCACCCCGAGGTGACAGAGGCCACTTGGCCGTGTCGGGGCTGGGGACACCTCAGCTCTCACCTGGGATCCCTGGAGGACCCGGCATTCCCGGGTGGCCACGGCCAACTTCTCCCCGCTCGCCCTTCTCTCCTCTCTTCCCTGTGGGTACAAAAAAGCGGGAAGGAATCCATGGAAGCCCCGGACGGGACAGGAGGAGCGGGAGGGCGCTGCCCGCTCCGGGGTGGGGACAGGCGTGGCAGGGTTTGTACCCAGCACCACCACCCACCTTTGGGTCCGACATTCCCGATCTGCCCGGCAGCTCCCAGGATTCCGGGGACGCCTCGGGGTCCCATGGGGCCGTGGGGACCCTGCTCACCGGGGGGGCCGGGGGGCCCGGGGGGCCCGGGGGGTCCCACGGCCCCGACCCCGCCCAGGGCGGCTCTCCTGGCGCTCACGGCCACCTCTGCCAGCTGCTCTGTGGGGCAGAGACGGGCCGGGATGGGATCCATGGGGTGGGATCCATGGGATCCATGGGGTGGGATCCACAGAATCCATGGGATGGGATCAATGGGATGGGATCCATGGGGTGGGATCCATGGAGTGGGATCAATGGGATCCACGGGATGGGATCCACGGGGTGGGATCAATGGGATCCATGGGATGGGATCAATGGGATCCATGGGATGGGATCCACAGAATCCATGGGATGGGATCCACAGAATCCATGGGATGGTATTCACAGGATGGGATCCATGGAGCGGGATCAATGGGATCCACAGGAGGGGATCAATGGGATGGGATCAATGGGATCAGTGGGATCAATGGGATCCATGGGATCCATGGGATCCATGGGATGGGATCGATGGGATCCACAGGATGCATGGGACAGAATCAGTGGGATCCATGGGATGGAATTCACGGGATGGGATCCATATGATCTATGGGATCCATGGAGTGGGATCCATGAGATCCATGGGATGGGAGCCACAGGATGGGATCCATGGGGTGGGATGCATGGGATCTATGAGGTCCACGGGATGGGACCCAAGGGATCAATGGAATGGGATCCATGGGGTGGGATCAATGAGATCCATGGGATCCACAGGATCCATGGCATGGGATCAATGGGATCCACTGGATCCATGGGATGGGATCAATGGGATCAATGGGATCCACGGGATGTGCCGGCCCTGCTCATCCCTCACCTTGCAGCATCTTCAGCACCACGTCCACGATGTGCTGGTCCCCAGCGTCCCGGCCCTGCCAGGAAAGGGAATTTCGCTCCTCCTGTCCCCCGCCAGAGCCACTCCCAGCCCAAATCCCAAATCCCGATCCTCTCCCTGCTTCCCAGGCCACCTTCCCACCCTGCTCCCTGCTCGGCTCACTCCACCCACCCCACTCACGGCATCTGAGCCCCAAGTGAGGTTTTTAGGGAAAAATCCCAACCCTGCAAATCCCCGCCGCTGGCTGGTTTCTATGGGGACGGTTTATGGATGCCCTACACAGCGGGAAAGGGAATCCCAGAGGAATTGGGCGGGAAGGAGAGGCAATTCCTGCAGAGCCGGAGCAG
This sequence comes from Hirundo rustica, assembly GCF_015227805.2. NCBI lineage: Eukaryota > Metazoa > Chordata > Aves > Passeriformes > Hirundinidae > Hirundo > Hirundo rustica. The sequence continues at coordinate 5,383 of NW_026690437.1, read as the reverse complement.
CTGAGGGCACAGGGAGGATGAGGAGGGCTGTGGGATCGGGATACTCACGGCTGTGCCCCTCGGGCCCGGCATTCCCGGCACTCCGCGCTCCCCCAGCAGCCCCCGAGGGCCGGGCGGGCCGGGATAGCCCCGAATTCCCGGTGCTCCTGCATCCCCCGAGGGGCCGGGAAAGCCGAGGTCTCCCTGGATGCCTTGCTGGAGGAGGGATGGAGAGAGAGAGAGGGGAATGAAGGGCTGCACAGAGAGCCCAAAATCTCCCAAAAAACACAGGCAGGGCTGGATCCCGAACGGGGCTGGGGCTGAATCCAGGGCTGAGCCCGAATCCAGTGCTGAGCCCAGAGGCTGAGCCTGGATCCAGGCTTTAACCCCAAAGAGGAGCTCAGCCTGGATCCAGGCTTTAACCCCAAAGAGGAGCTGAGCCTGGATCCAGGCTCTAACCCCAAAGAGGAGCTGAGCCTGGATCCAGGGCTGATCGTGGTCACTGGCCCCCATCTCCAGGGAAAAGATTCCCTCAGCACCCAGCAGCTCCAGGGATCACCAGGAGGATCCCACAAACCCCCCCCCAGAATTCTGGGGCCTCCTCGGTCCCAAACCCCATCACTCACCTGTCCCTTGGGTCCCGGCTCTCCTGATTCCCCCTGGACAGAGGACACGGGAAAGGCAGTGAGGAGACAGCAGGAATTTGGGGATGGAGCTGGGGTCTAACGCCAGGATCCCCCAGCATTCCCAGGAACCATCTGGAAGCACCCACCTTCTCTCCCTTGAGCCCTGCCAGGCCGTGGACACCGGGATCTCCCTAAAGGGAAGAGATGGGAACATTCCCAAAGTCACCCCCACCCTCTGGGATGAGGGGGGAATCCATGGAGAACGGGCCTTAAACCCGGCCCTGTTAAACCCAGCTCTGCTAAACCCCTGCCACAGCCTGGGATGTACTCACAATGCTGCCTTTGGGGCCAGTTTTCCCTGGAGAGCCCTGGGAAAAGGGAAAAAGGGGGAAAGTGGGGTCAGCCCAGCTCAGAGCAGCGTCCCCGAGGAGCCACCTTGCTGTCCCCAGAGTTGTCACCTTGTCTCCTTTGACTCCAGGCAAGCCTTGGGCTCCTGGGATGCCTGGTGGGCCCTGCTCTCCCTTTGGGCCCTGGAAATCCAAGGAATATGGGAAAACGAGTGAGAAGAGGAAATGGAAAGACCTTTTCCCATCAGGGAATTCTGCCCAAGGCATTGAGCAGCTCCCCATCCTCCAGCTGATCCCAGCATCCCAAATCCCAGCCCTGAGGGGGGACAGGGCACAAAACCATGGAGAAACCACGCCAAGAGCTTTAATCTTCCAGGGATGGATTCCTGTCCTTGGGAAAAGCACCAAACCCCTTTTTTTGGCTGTTTTTCCAGCACAGGAAAGCTCTGGAGAGGGGCTGGGCTCTCCTGGGATGGGAGGAAATTCCTGTCCCAGCTGGGGTCCCGTTAATCCCTGAGCTATTCCCTAATCCCCCAGCAGCAGGATGGGCACGGGATTAACCCCGGGATCAAAGGGGGAGGTTGGGCTGTGTCCCGCTGAGCCGGGCTTGGCAACCCCCGTGTCCCAGCCTGGATACGGGGACACCTCACCACATTTAGGGACAAATTATTGGAGTTAGGGACAGCTCAGAGCATCCCCCACCTCCCAGCCTGGATTTGGGGACAGCTCAGAGCATGTCCCATGTCCCAGCCTGGCTCTGGGGACAACTCACCTACTTTGGGGACAGCTCAGAGCACCCTCTGTGTCCCAGAGTGGCTTTGGGGACAACTCAGAGCATGTCCTGTGTCCCTGAGCAGTTTTGGGGACAACTCACCGGATTCAGGGACAGCTCAGAGCACCCTCCATGTCCCAGCCTGGCTCTGGGGACAACTCACCGGCTTTGGGGACAACTCAGAACATCCCACATGTCCCAGAGTGGCTTTGGGGACAACTCAGAGCATGTCCTGTGTCCCTGAGCAGTTTTGGGGACAACTCACCAGATTTAGGGACAGCTCAGAGCACCCTCCGTGTCCCAGAGAAGCTTTGGGGACAGCTCAGAGCATTCTCGGCGTCCCAGCCTGGCTCTGGGGACAGCTCAGAGCACCCTCCATGTCCCAGCCTGGCTTTGGGGACAACTCACCGGCTCTGGGGACAACTCACCGCTCTGCCCTGCTCGCCGGGGGTCCCCACGAGGCCACGCTCGCCCCTGTCACCCTGCAGAGAGCAGCGGGGTCAGCGCCAGCCGCGCCTGGCACTGCCACCCCCCGCCCCGGTGTCCCCAGCTCACCTTCAGCCCGGGGACACCCTGCGGGCCCTGCTCGCCCCGAGGTCCGGGCTCGCCCTAAGCACGGGAAAGAGAGAAATCCCCCAAAAGACGGGATTCACCGTGTGCTCCCTGTCCCGCCCCGAGCGAGGGGTGGCCCTGTCGCTGTGGCCGCTGCAGGGCGGTGACAGGAGCGGTGATCCCGGGCTGGGGATGAAGAGCCCGGATCCAGCTTTTAGCTGGCAGGAAAAGGGATTAAAAAAAAAAACGGGAAAAGAGAGAGCTGAGCCCCGAGGCTGTCCCCGGGAGGGACACGGCGACATCTCGGTACTTACAAGCTGCCCTGGGGCACCGGTGACACCGGGGTGGCCCCGAGGACCCGCTTCACCCTGTGGAGGGACAGAGAGGCGGGTCAGCGGGGACAGGGAGGGGACAGCGGGGACAGGGAGGGGACAGCGGGGACAGGGAGGGGACAGTAGGGACAGGGAGGGGACAGCGGGGACGGGGTGGATGCTCAGAAGTGTCACCCACCTTGTCACCTGGGCCACCTTTGCTTCCCGGCTGGCCCGGCAATCCCTGAGGAAACAAAGCTGGGATCAACCCCTGGGCACAGCTCAGTGTCCCCACGGGGTGCTGGCCCTGTCACCCCCTGGCACAGCTCAGTGTCCCCACGGGGTGCTGGCCCTGTCACCCCCAGGCACAGCTCAGTGTCCCCACAGGGTGCTGGCCCTGTCACCCCCAGGCACAGCTCGGTGTCCCCACGGGGTGCTGGCCCTGTCACCCCCAGGCACAGCTCGGTGTCCCCACAGGGTGCTGGCCCTGTCACCCCCAGGCACAGCTCGGTGTCCCCATGCAGTGCTGGCCCTGTCACCCCCTGGCACAGGGTGTCACCCCTCAGGTGACAGGCTGGGGGTGTCCTGCACTCACAGCTTGTCCCCGGTGTCCCGGCGTTCCCGGGTGTCCGGCCTGTCCCATGCCACCCTGCGAGGGACAGAGGGGGTGTCACCAGCGGTGGGGTGCCCACAGGTGGGCAGGGGTCTCCTGCCCAAGGAAGGGGACACTGCCCGTGACCCCGTGGGCAGGAGCTGCCGCGCCAGGGGACGTTGGTTGTCCCCTCTGCCATTCCCGCTGTTCCCAGCGGCGGGAGCAGCGGGTGGCATTCCCTGTGCCGGCTCCTGCAGCCCTCTCACCTTCAGTCCCGGGATCCCCGGGGTGCCATCCTTGCCATCGATGCCCGGGAGACCCTGAAAAGGGGCAGGAGTCACCGGTGTGACAATGCCACACACCTCGAAGGGACTCAAAGGCTCACGGTGGGGACGAAAACACGCGGGAAGGGAGAAGGAACGTTCCGGGTGCGTGCGGGAGGGGACAGGGACAGGCGATGGCAGCGCCAGGTACGAGGGGCGCGTGCCCAGGTGCCACCAGCTGTACTCACGTTCTCCCCCTTGGGGCCGATGTCACCCTGGGGTCCCCTGATGCCACGGCCACCCTAGAGCAGGAGGGGACAAGTGTCAGTGTCCTGCTGGCGCGGGGGACAGAGCTGGGACACGGAGATGTCCCTCCAGGGCACGAGGGACACTTTTCCACGTGGGAATGGTGCCGAGCTGGGGGAAAAGGGGACCCTGGCACTGGGGGGTCACCTACCAGCTCTCCCTTGTCACCAGGGTCCCCAGGTGGTCCCTTGGGGCCTTCCCTGCCCTGGAGGAGAGAGGAGAACAAGGACTGAGCGGGGCAAAGTGCGATCCCAGAGCACCCAGGGGCGAGGGGGCACCCACCGGCCGCCCGGCTGCTCCGATGCTGCCGACCATGCCCTTGTAGCCAGCGGGACCCTGCGGAGAGAGCGTGGAGAGGACAAGTCCCACCCCAACCCGTCCTCGGGCCGGCCCAGCACGGCGGGGACGCTGCTGGGAGCGCTCCCCGTGGGGTGGGCAGCCCCGATCCGCCCGCACTCACCGTCTCACCCTTGGGTCCTGCCGTGCCAGGATAACCCCTGAGGCCCTGAGGTCCCTGCAGGGAGAGGAAACCACAGCCAGTTTAGCTGGGGGAAAAAAAAAAAACAACCAGAGCAGCCCAGGGGGGAAGCAGCAATTACAGCAAAACCCAACAGCAAACATGAGGAATTCCAGTCCCTCCTAATTCCAGAGCCTCCCACCAGGTGCTTTTCCAGCTGTCAGTTCCATAACTCCAAACTGGAGCCACTTCCCTGGGCAGGAGCTCCGGGCTTCAAAGCCGTTTTGCCCTTTCCTGGCGCGCAGGGCTCAGCCCAGTAATTGCTTTTCATCTTCAAAGTGCTCCGAGAATTCCAGGGGCTTTCATTCCTCCCACCCTGGGGCAAGGCGGGACTCAGGGGACAGCAGGGATTTATCCCGAATTATCCCAGGGAACAACCCATGGAGCTCTCCCGAGGGAGAGGTGGTGGCATCCATGGCGGGGAGAGGGATGGGATGAAGGCTTTGCTTCAATCCCGGGAGCGGGGACACGCCGGTGTCACCTCCCTGGTGTGTGGGGACAGGGACAGAGAGGCCACCCCCAGCTCCTGCAGCGCCTGGGGAACAGGGGGAAAGAGGAACCAAGGATTTACCGGAGGGCCTGGGACTCCTTGTTCTCCAGAGGCACCGACGTCTCCCTTGGGGCCCTGGGAACGGAGAGATAAGGGAATGTTGGAGGGACAGGGGGGACAAAGCGCCCTGGGGACAGCACAGCGCTCACCCAGCAGCCAGCAGGGGACAGGGACAGGGACAGGTGGCCCAGCCACCATGGCAAGGACACCCTGCTGTCCCATTCCCACGTTTCCCGTTTTCCTCTTCCCTTCCCTTCCCTTCCCTTCCCAAAACTCCTTCCCTGGGTCCAGCCCCACAGGGACTGCCACCCCTGGATCCTGCTGGGATCCTGCTGGGATCATGATGAGATCTTTCTGGGATCCTGTTGATATCCTACTGATATCCTACTGATATCCTGCCGGGATCCTGCTGGGATCTTACCGGGATCCTCCCGGAACACTCACCGGCTCTCCCTGCTTGCCGGGCTCTCCGAGGGCTCCGGGGCGGCCTCTGTGTCCCTGAGGGGGGTGAGGAGATCCGTGAGGACAATCCCCGGTGAAGCTGCAGGGTGGTGGCACCGTCCCGGTG
>NW_026690436.1:23780-28254 GCF_015227805.2 Hirundo rustica | reverse complement strand
CACACCGGGGAGAGGCCCTACGAGTGCGGGGAATGCAGGAAGAACTTCATCCGGAGATCCCAGCTGGTCTGCCACCAGAGGATCCACACTGGGGAGAGGCCCTACGAGTGTGGGGAATGTGGGATGAGCTTCAGCCACAGCTCCATCCTGATTCGCCACCAGAGGATCCACACTAAGGAACGGCCCTTCCAGTGTGAGCAATGTGGGAAGTGCTTCATCCAGAGCTCCCACTTGATCCGCCACCAGCATAGCCACACTGGGGAAATGCCCTACAAGTGTAAGGAATGTGGGAAGAGCTTCAACCAGAGGTCCAAACTTAGCATCCACCAAAAGATCCACACCGGGGAGAGGCCCTACCAGTGTGAGCAATGTGGGAAGTGCTTCATCCAGAGCTCCCACTTGATCCGCCACCAGCATAGCCACACTGGGGAAATGCCATACAAGTGTAAGGAATGTGGGAAGAGCTTCAACCAGAGGTCCAAACTGATCATCCACCTAAAGATCCACACCGGGGAGAGGCCCTACGAGTGTCCGAAAGTTTCAGAGAAGCTCCAGTCTCCTCCTGCCCCAGCAGATCCACACAAAGAAGAGGCCCTTCTGCTGCCTCAACTGCAGGAAGGGCTTCAAGCACAACTCCAGCCTCATCATTCACCAGCGTATCCACACTGGGGAAATGCCCTACAAGTGTGCAGAATGCAGGAAGGGCTTTCACCAAAGTTTCCAACTGATCATCCACCAAATGATCCACACCGGGGAGAGGCCCAAGAAGTGTGGGGAATATGGGATGAGCTTCAGCATAAAGTCCCACCTGATCTGCCACCTGAGGATCCAAACCAGGGAATGGCCCTACACATGTCTCGCTTGTGGGAAGAGCTTGTCCAGGAGCTCTCACTTTAGAAGATGCCAACGGAGACACTGGTAAGGGAAGACCTAAGAGTGCCCCAGCTGCGGGAAGAGCTTTGTGCAGTGCTCCCACTTAGTCCTGCTTCAGAGGACCCATATTGGCTAGAGAATTGTTGAGCCACATTCCCAGCGATGTGCATTGGGAAGACACTGGGCTGGTGGTCCTCTTGTTTTGTTGTCCTTAATATTTTTTTGATTCATCTTCATCCCTTTAAAACAGACAAAATTGGGGGTAAAAATCAACAAATTCATCAAAGGTATCTAAAGCCTCATGTTTTACTAGTGTTTCAGGGCAATCTGGGACTCAGGGAGATACTGGGGAGGATTTGGGGGGTTGTGGGGTATTTGGTGTCGTTGTCTCAATTTCTTCTTCAAAGAGATGAGAGGGTTTGATCGGTCACATTAAAACCACACAATGCTAAAACTACTCAATCTCACCCCAAAAGTAGTTGATTGCACAGCCCTTCAGGGAGGGATGGGGTTAGAAGGGGAATGGGTGAGCTGGGAGAAAAATCAGGAGGGGTAAGATTGGCATTGGCTGGCTTGGGATGAACGGGATGGGGTTTGGGAGGTGTGAAATTTGGGAAATAGGGCTTGGTAAGGGGGTCTTGATGACCAGCAAGGATGGGATGGGTTTGGGTTGGGACTGGGGAGCTGGGGTGGGGTCTGGAATGAGACAGCCAAAGGCTGGAAATGGCAAAGGGAGGGGGAGCCAGTTTCTGAGGCTGTTTTTTTGATATTCCACGTTCCTGAAGAGATTTTTGGGGTATCCCATGTTTCTGAGGCGGTTTTTGGCCACTCCCCAACTCTTGGGTGTGTTCCTGAGAGCTGCTCCATGGAGCTCCATTGCCAGGGGTGGTTGCCTTGGGCATGAGCTCAGAGCTGCAGCCAGAGTCCGTTGCCTCGGTGCTGGAGAGCAGAGAAATGATGAATGTCCCCTGACATCTCCAGTGTGTGTTTGGGGGCCAGGGCAAGTTCTGTGTAGGTGGGGCAGTCACTGCCCTAGCCAGAGCCACTGCAGCCTCTGGTCCAGCCCCAAAGTGGCTGCCAAGCCCCTGGCACCCCAAAAACACCACCTGTGAGAGGGACCAGAGCAGGTGAGGCTGTGATATGGCTGTGACACTGACACGTCCCATGGCCCCGGAGCTCACAGGAGCAACTGGAAGTTGGACTGCTTAGAGTTTGCTCAGTCAGTGCTTGGTGAAGTGATTTACTGTAACTCCATGTTGCTTTAAGATTTCCCAAGTACCTGATTCTCTCAAGTTTGCAACTAAAAGTTTGTTCTCCACCCTCCTGAGAAGTTTGTTGTTTTCTCCCAAGCACCACCCGAGGGGATCAAGGTACCTCAAGTCCCTTTCCAGCACCGGCCGAGGGAGCTTGGGGCACAGCAGCAGGAACTGCAGGGCTGAGCAAGGCCTGGGTTTTGGCTGGAGGAAGCAGAAAGGCCAAGCCCTGAGCCCAGGCCTGGCACAGCAGGGCCTGTCCCTCACAGGTGCCTCGGGGCTGTTTGTGGGGCAGTGGGATGGGAGGGACAGCAAAGACAAATGTCATCAAACTGCAACCCCTGCCAGCCTCCTCAGGGAGGGGCCAGGGAGGACCAAAGAGCAGCCCCTGAAAGGAAAGTTCCTTCTGTGGGGCCTCCAGAGGCGCTGCCAGAGCCCAGGGGACAAAGGCCTGGGTGCCTGTGGCCCTGCCAGCCCTGCCCAGCCCTTGGCCATCTGTCCTGCAGGCTGTGCCCCCTGTGCGTGCTGCTCCTGTGCCCTGGCCGGCTGCACACGCCCCTCTCGCTGTCCCCCCCAGCATTTCTCAGCCCAGCATTTCTGTGCCCTCCCTGGGCTCCCTGCACCCAGCGCTGCCGGCTCCTGGCACACAGAGCCAGGGCAGGAGCCCACCCTGCCAAGGGCCTTTGGAGCAGGGTGGTGGCTGCCATGGCTTCTGACCTCAGCAGCTGCTCCTGGCATGGTTCCATGGAAACCCATGGGTGCTGTGTGGTAGGAGCAGGAGGTTTGGGCCGCAGGACATTCCGCCTGCGTCGCTGCCCCACAATCGGTGGCCGTGCCTGGGGCTCTGGGCCTGGCCCCACATGCACTGAGCTCCCGACACTGCGGGAGCTCCCCGGGCTGGGCTCAGGTTCCTGCTGGGACTGGGCAGCAGGCTGGGCTCCAACTGGGATCAGCAGCAGCTGGAAATACCTCTGGGCATCTCCACTTTGTGCTGCTGCTCAGAGGAAGCAATGAAGCGAGTCAAAAAATTCTGCTTTCTCTTTCTCCTGATGGATTTTTTCATTATATTTGACACTCCTCAAGCAATTTCTGTGATGGCCTCTGTCAGTTGAGTCTATTTCAGCAGCAGCAGCAACAGGGCTGTGTTTGAGTGCTGCAAATGTGGCCTGTGTGGCTTTAATTCTCCTTAACTTTGTGCTCAGGGACTTGTGAACATTTGGGGATCTGCTGCTCATGATGACAGATTTTCCTGTCGTGAAAGCACTCTGGATGGCACTGATCAAAAAAGGCAATTGCAGTTTTATGGATAGAATTCAAGTGGCAACCAGAAGAGGGGTAAGGGCAGTCATGATCTACAATTCCCAAGGCAAAGGCAGCAGCAGCCTCCTGCTGTCGCCTCAGGGTGAGTAAAACAGCACTGAAAACAGCGCTGGAACCCAACCCTTTCTTTCTCTGGAGGCTGGGTCAGGGCAGCACAGCCGGGCCCTGAGGAATCAGGGCTGTTTGTGGGTGATTGTTGCTCCACTCCAGCATTCAGCTGGAAAAAGCCCTTGGAAGGCGAGGCAGGAGCAGGTGGGAAGGGGCCGGCGCTGCTGCTGCTCCTGCCCGGGAGCCCCGGCTGGGCCGGGCCGGCGCCCGCTGCGCTGCGGCTCCTGCTGCTGCCAGAGCCGGGCGGGACTCGGGCACAGGGAATGGACACGGGGGGACAGCAAAGGCCTGGGGGGCTGCAGGGATGTTCGCGCTGGGGCCAGCGCCAGCACACAGCTTCAGCCACAATGAACCTCGAGGGAAACGCTGGGGAAAGGCTCCATTTCAGCCTTTCTTTACTCATGGCTGTGAAGGGACCGAAATGAAAGGAGAACAAGCAGGGCCCGACCCCTTCTCCTTTGGGAGGAGCCCGTGCCTGGGGCTGTGAGGGACTGTGAGGGGATGTGAGGGGATGTGAGGGGATGTGAGGGGCCATAAAGGGTTTGGAATGGGCCATGAAGGGTTGTGAGGGGCCATGAGCATTTAGGAACTATGAGAGGCAATGAGGGGCCATAAAAGTCTTTAAGGGACTGTGGGAGGCCAGGCATCTAATGGAACCAAGTGTCCATTGTGACACTGTGGAACCAAGGAGACTCTTTTTGGCAGTATGAAAGCTCATGAGACCAAAAGTCCATGGAAACATTGTGGGCCCTCATGGAACCATGGAGATCTTTAGGCACTTCAGGACCCACAGGAAGGAAGGGGCCATTGTGACATTGCATGACCTCATGGAACCATGGAGACCATTGTGACACTACAGGGCTCCATGGAACTAAGAACTCATGTAACAGTGAGGGGCCCAATGGAATCAAGGCACCATT
>NW_026690436.1:0-23280 GCF_015227805.2 Hirundo rustica | reverse complement strand
CCTGGAGCTGCGGCAGCCTCACAGCTGTGACCATTCCCTGGGGAGCCTGGTGAGTGGTCAAGCCCCCTGTAGGGGAAGAAGCTTTTGCTGGTCTCCAGCCCGCAGCTGGCCTGGCCCAGCCCCAGCCGTTCCCTGGGGTGCATTCCCTGCTGGCCCCGGGGCAGAAGTCTCAGCTGCCCCTGCTGCTGTCCCTGGGCAGGAGGCGCAGCCCCCGGGGAGCTCTGAGCTCCGTCTGCTGGGCTGCGGCCGAAGCGAGCCAGTGCCGGCAGAGCTCTGGGGAAAGGTCCCGGCCCTGGCTTGGGGCTGGGCCAGTGGCCCAGGGAGCAAATCAACTTGCAGCTGCTGCCCCAGAGCAGGGAAGAGCAGGAATTGCTGGCTGGGAGAGACTCTTGCCAAGGGCCTGCAGCGCCAGGACACAGGCCATGGCTGGACGCTGCCTGGGGCCAGGGTGAGCTGGGATGTGGGGATGGACTTGTTCCCTGGGAGGGCGGTGGGGCCCTGGCACAGAGTGGGTGGAAAAGCTGCGGCTGCTGTGGAATGGCTGGAAGTGTGCAAGGCCTGGTTGGAGGGGACTTCCTGCCGGGATGGGATGGGATGGGATGGGATGGGATGGGGCAGTGTAATGTGGGGATTGCAGTGTGGGGGTGGTAGGAAAGTTAGGAGAGGTAGGGATTGCAATGGGGGGATGGTGGTTTGGGCTTTTGGAGTAGGGGAGTAGAGGGAGAGAAAGCAAGAAGCAGTTTTTGAAGGCTGCTGGTGCTTTTAAGAATTTTGGGGCCTGGAAGTGTCTTGTGGGAGGTTGCCATGAAATTGGGAAGGCTGATTTTAAAGTGCTATGCAGGGCTGAGGTGGAGTGTCAGTGATTTTGGGAGGGTAAGGGGACCTGCTCCCAAGAAAGAAGTAAAGAAAGAAAGAAATGAGAGAGAAGGAAAAGAAGGAAGGAAGGAAGGAAGGAAGGAAGGAAGGAAGGAAGGAAGGAAGGAAGGAAGGGTTTTAAATAAAGCTCTAGATGTCTAATTTAATAAGCAATCAAGTTCAATTTAGCAGCAATGTAATTTTATTTAAGTAGCATTTTATAATCAAGCATATACAAAAATTTGGCAGTGATTAATTAAAGATAATTAATGTTCAGATAAAGCATAAGCAGAAAGGACCAGGATGGGGGGGGGGGGGGGGGGGGGGCGGTTCTGACCATACCTCACGTACAAAAGAAAATAATCCAACCTAAATTTATACGCTGTATGCTAATACATATTCATTAATATTTCCTGTGAATCTCCTATTTTCAATTCTTAAAATATACGTCACTGTACTAAATAGTGCATGCTGCGCTTGTTGTTAGGGGGTCCTCTTGCTTTTTGGTGGTCTTCTTCAGATGAAGGCTCATCATCTTCTTCGTGTCCTATGAATAACCTTACTGGTTGCACGTGGCTCTAAGTTTTGTGTTATACATAACTAAGCATTATGTTCCAAAAAGTAGTTATTTCATGGATCAAACCACCACCCATACTCGCTGCCTTGGAACAGTCCCAGCTTTGTCCATCTCAAGGTCAGTTCTATCTTAAGACATCCTGTATCCCATAACATCTGCAAAGGGCCCATCTCCCTACCTTGGAGTAGTCTCAGCTTTGGCCAATCCAGCTTTGAAACTCTTGCTTATCTCAAACTGCATCCTGTATCTTATTTTTCTCATGTAGCATCTGCCAAGGGGCCCATCTGCTTTGTAACACTAATCACATCTACTTTTTCCTTTACAATTTATAACAAATATTTTCAAAAATATATATTTTTAAAATATTGATTTGATTACAATTAGCATGAATCATTTTCATTTAGTACATATTTATAGTTTGAGATCCGCAATGTCTGATTGATATAGATCCTCAGCACATTAAATGCAAACTAATTAAATATGAAAATCAAGACCCTTCATGGCTGACAATCAGTCAGACTTTGCCCCCATTCCCTCCCCACCATTTCCCTCATCCAACCCCTGGCACTCCTGTGGATCAGGAATGATGTGGCCAGCAGGAGCAGGGCAGTGATCCTTCCCCTGTGCTCAGCACTGGTTGGGCAGCACCTCAAGTGCTGTGTCCAGTTCTGGGCCCTCCAATTTAGGAAGGACATGGAGGGGCTGGAGTGTGTCCAGAGAAGGGCAGCAAGGCTGGTGAGGGGACTGAAACACAAGCCCTGTGAGGAGCGTCTTAGGGAGCTGGGGTTGTTTATCCTGGAGAAGAGAAGGCTCAGGGGAGACAAGGCAGTGTCAGGGTGCAGGTTGGACTTGATGATGTCCAAGGGTTTTTCCAATCTTGCTGATTCTGTGATTCTCTGAAACCACCCTTGCAGCAGTTGCAGGATGAGCCCTGGGCCTCCTCTCCAGAAGCTCCAGCAGCCCAGGTCACTCAAGTTCTCCTCACAGCCCCAAAGCCCATCCTGTCAGTCCTGCAGAGCCTCTGCAGCTCCTCCTCCTTGCCCAGAACAGGGAGCCCCACAGCCAGACACAGCAGCCCAGATGTGCACCCCTGGCCTGTGGTGCCTGTGACAAAGGAGCAACACGAGGCACGGCAGGAGGCTGCAGACAACTCCTGAAGCACTTGGAGGATGATCCTGCTCCACAAGGGATGTTCCCATGGTGCCGGGAACTCAGGAACTGAAATGGGGAGTGGGGCCAGGGAGGAAAGGGCAACCAGGGGTGGTCTGTTTACAGGGGAGGAAAGAGGGATGGGCAGTAGGAAGGAATTTGTAGCAGGAAGGGTAAAGACAGCCAAGTTGAAGCAAAGGAAATGCTCAGGGCAGTTTGGAGGTGGCTGCCAATCAGCCCTGGCTCTGAGCAGCAACGTCTGCAGTGGCACAGGAAACTCTCAACTCATGGGAAAAAACTTTCTGGATGAATTCAGAGGCCACCACAAACCTGAGTGGTTTCCCTGCTGTCCCCCAGCCCTTCCTGGCCCCAGGGGCTGATGGCATTTGTGCTCACTCAGGTTCATCTCCCCACACCAGCACCATGGGGGTGCTGACGCCTGCTCTGGGCAGTGCAAACAGGGGCTCCTGAGCCAGTGCTGCCGTGTCTGTGCCTGCAAGGATGCGGCACCTGTGTGAGCTGGGGGAGAGGCCAGGGCTGCAGAGGGGGGATGTTGTTGGCAGGTGCATGAGGACGCTCTGGGACGCTGCCCTGGGGTGTCCAGAGCAGTGGGGATTGATCAGCCCCTGCTCTGCTGCTCCTTCCCATCTCCCCCAGGCACCTTGCAGAGCCCCAGCCATGCTGTTTGCCCCCAGCCTGCCCACGGCCACCCTGGGGCTGCTCACGGGGCTTTTCTCTGCTGAGCATTGGCCTGGGCGTGTTCTGGAGAGAGCCTGGGCAAGGAGCCTGGAGCCCCCAGGCCCTACCCTGAGGCGTCAGCGCTGCCCCAGCAGTGCCCATGGCCTGTCCCTGCTGCAGCTCCGGCACTGCCACCCCCAGCACTGTGCCCGGCCCCGAGAGCACTCAGGCCCTACAGCAACACCAGGGCCAGGAGGGCAGCGGGGCAGGGGCACGGGAGCAGCACTGGCAACACCAAGTGCTGCTGCTCCTGGGCACAGCTGCTGTGCCAGCACTGATCTGCCCCAGCTCTGCACACAGACATTGCTGCTGCAGCTGCAGAGAAGGGAACAAAAGGGGCATCTCTGATGACAACTTTGCTGGCAGATCCTTGAGTTCATTTAAAGCCACTAAGAGTGCAGATCTTCATTGACTAATTCTGTAACCACAGGGAAGTTGGAGAAACAAAATGAGAAATGGCACAAACAACGACATTTGTTTGTGGACATAGAAATATATTAAAAAAGTAGAACAAAGAACAAGAACCTTCAAAATGAAACCAACAGGAAGTATCAAAGATTACTTTTATTATAAGTGATTTGCAGAAATTGACCAGCAGTTTAATGTTTCCGAAACCATCCAGTCATCAGTCTCCACACTGCAGCCTTGAGCTCCTTGTTCCTCAGGCTGTAGATGAGGGGGTTCAGGGCTGGAGGCACCACCGAGTACAGAACTGACAGTGACAGATCCAGGGATGGGGAGGAGATGGAGGAGGGCTTCAGGTTAGCGAACATGCCAGTGCTGAGAAACAGGGAGACCACAGCCAGGTGAGGGAGGCAGGTGGAAAAGGCTTTGTGCCGTCCCTGCTCAGAGGGGATCCTCAGCACAGCCCTGAAGATCTGCACGTAGGAGAAAACAATGAACACAAAACAACCAAATGCTAAACAGGCACTAACAGCCAGAAGCCCAAGTTCCCTGAGGTAGGACTTGGAACAGGAGAGTTTGAGGATGTGTGGGATTTCACAGAAGAACTGGCCCAGGGCATTGCCATGGCACAGGGGCAGAGAAAATGTATTGACTGTGTGCAGCAGAGCAGTGAGAAAGGCACTGGCCCAGGCAGCTGCTGCCATGTGGGCACAAGCTCTGCTGCCCAGGAGGGTCCCATAGTGCAGGGGTTTGCAGATGGACACGTAGCGGTCGTAGCACATGATGGTCAGGAGGGCAAGCTCTGATGCAAGGAAGAAGAAAATAAGAAAGACCTGTGCAGCACATCCTGTGTAGGAGATGTTCCTGGTGTCCCAGAGGGAATTGTGCATGGCTTTGGGGACAGTGGTGCAGATGGAGCCCAGGTCGGTGATGGCCAGGTTGAGCAGGAAGAAGAACATGGGCGTGTGCAGCTGGTGGCTGCAGGCTACGGCGCTGATGATGAGGCCGTTGCCCAGGAGGGCAGCCAGGGAGATGCCCAGGAAGAGGCAGAAGTGCAGGAGCTGCAGCTGCCGTGTGTCTGCCAGTGCCAGCAGGAGGAAGTGGCTGATGGAGCTGCTGTTGGACATTTCATCACTCTGGCCATGGAGTCCTGTTGAAGGAGGAGACAGTGACAACTCAGGGGAGACTTTGCTGAGCAGTATCCAAGTCCTTTCTCCCACCCCTGCCCCTGCTGCTCTGTGCCAACCAGTTTTCCTTTTCTCAGAGCCTTTCCTTCAGCCCTGTGCCTGGAGCTCTGCTGGGATCTGGCCCCGTTGCTGTGATGAGCAGGGGCTCTGCCCATGGACACCGAGGGGTCAGCTCTGCTCTGCAGCACTGGGGTCATGGGAACAGGGACAGGGGCCAGTCCTGGGCTTGGACTTCATCAGCCCAAAGTGCTCCTGAGGCAGAGGAGCTTGGCAGCATCTCCTGTGCCAGGGCTAAGGAACGGTGATGGCCAAAGGCAGCTGGAGAGGGTTTCCTGCTGTGCCCAGGGAGATCAGAGAGAATTGTGCAAGGCAAGAGCATTGGCTGTAACTCAGTGAAGGGTGAGGGGAGCTAGTCTGTTGCTCCACTGTTTCCCAGCTCTCCAAGGCAGAGGGAGCTGGTACACCACATTTGCTGTGTCTTGGCATGGGGATCTGTAAAAAATATAATGGATTAGTTTGGTCTGGAGAGGACTTTCAATATCCCAGTACAGCTTGGTGGCACTTTACCCCCACTGCCTGCCCAGGGCTCTGTTGCCTGGAGCTGTCCCTGCCTGCAGCTGCTTCCCTGTGCCCAGGGCTGGGCCCTGCCAGTGCTGCCAGAGCCCAGCCCAGCCCTGGGGGCTCAGCTCTGCCCTGCAGAGCCCTCCCAGCTCAGGCACTGCCCAGAGGCAGCTCTGGCTCTGCAGGCTCTGATGGCAACCTCAGAGCAACCCTGAGGAGACTGGAAAAGTGACACTGGTGCTGCCTGCAAGGGACCCTCTAGTGATTTCTGTCACTGCCTGGTTTATTAAGGTCTGAGAGAAAATTGTTTTATTCTTCTCAACCTGAACTGAGAGATTAATATCAATGTGCAATTTTCTATCCAGGCAACACAGAGCAGTAGATTAAAAAAAACAGAATTTTCCCTTTTATGCAGCCCCAGCCTGTCTTTGCTCCCTATATAATCTATTTGGAAATATTCTGGAGTTAAATGTCATGTTGAGAGCAGATCTGAACAATGCAGCATCCTCACCACACAAGAAGAATACTTCCACGTTTTACCAGCTGTCTCCTGCCTCCCAGATCTTGTCCCCCAGTGCTGGGAGCAGCTCCCAGGGCTGGCTGAGAGCTGTCCCTGGCAGGCAGCAGAGTCCCTGGCCCAGCACAGTGCCCTGCGCTGCAGGACCCTGCTCTGCAGGACAGCCCTGGGCACCCCTGGCTGCTCTACACGAGAGATAATCAGAGAATGTACTCACAGAGTCTGTAGGCATTGGGATGTTCCAGCTTTAGGAGATCACTGCAGGAACTGCAGCTGCCTTGTCCTGCAGCCAGAGGTTCCTGTGTCAAGGGCTGGGAGTGATTCTCCCTCAGTCACTTCTCAGCTCCTTCCCAGCCCTGAGTGATTGAAGCTCTCTGTGCCTGTGTGCTGTGCCCGGGGTGGCTGCAGGCAGTGGCCCAGCCCTGCTGGGCTGGGAGAAGAGTTGCTCATCAAGAGAAATGTGGTTTTAAGCTCTTCTTGGTTGCCAGGAGCTGCCTCTGTGCCAGGAGCCCAGCCCAGCTCAGCAGCACAGACACAGTACAAGGATTTTAATGACCCTCTTGGGGCTTTGGTGCTGTTTACATCAGACTCAGTCCCTCAGAGTGTGATCAAAAAACTTCTCAAGAACTCTAAATCAGATTCAAACTTCAAAGTGTCTTGAACTTTTAATGGGTCCCACTGAGGGACACAATTCACATGAAATTGTCCCCAGGTTCCAGTTAGAGCAAAACACTGGAGGCAGTGATGAGATGTGGGGACAAGTAAGGCAAAGTTGTCTCTAATGCTGAGCAAACCTGGATGTGTTTCAGGAATGCAAAGGGCCAAGGTCTGAGCCCCAGCCCCTGGCAAGGCAGATCCTGTCCCTCCCTCCTTGCTCAGGGCTCTTTCCAGGGCACTGGGATGTGGGGATGTGCAATGCCAAGGGCAGCACCATGGGGCAGCCCCTGCCAGGCTGCTGAGCAGGGACAAGGAGGCAATGAGGCCCCAGAGCTGCAAGGGTCACTTGTCCCCTCCTGGCCTCAGTGCCAGGGCCAGCAGCCATGGCCAAAGTGCTGCAGGAGTTGGCTCTGTCAGGGCCTTTCAGCTGCTGCCCATCCCTGTGCCCTCTCCAGCCCAGGCTGTCCTACGGTGTCCATGCCCTGTGCCTCTGTCCCTGCAGGCTGTCGTTATCCCCCGGCTGCCCCACCTCGCTGGCCCCTTCCTTTGCTGACAGCTCTGCATCCTGCCTGCCTCTGCCTGGGCACACAGAGCCTTGGGCTGCTCCAGACTCCTTCTGGGGGATGTGTTGGACCACAGTCCTGCCCTGGGAGAGAAATTCCTTTCTCTTTGTATTCAGTCTGGACTTCCCCACTTGCCCTATGCATATATTTTTTTTTTTTTTTCTTTCTCTGGCTGTTCTCCATTATGTCAAAAGGATCTGACATCTTTGAAACCACCCTTCAGGGTTCTTCTCCCCCATCCTCATTCTCCACTCCACTGAGCACAGAGCTCATTTTCTCTATATAATGGTCATTTGCTTGAGGCCATGGGAACCTGGGAAAGAAGAATGGTTCTTTTCCGTAGAAAGGAAACCACAGAACCTCATTGTTTTGAAGGCAGATGAGAGGCACTCACCAGAGGCCAAGGCAATCCAGACCATTTGACCTTGCAGCTTTTTTTCTGAGAGCAACCCTTGGATATATGGGGAGTTTTGGAGGTGGATTTCCATTTCAGCCATGAGTCCCTGTACCAAAATAATAATTATTCTCCACAGGAAGGAAAGGGCAGAGCCCCAGTGTTTCAAAGACTGATTAGAGGTGGCCCCGGAGGCCAAGACCAGTCAGACCTCTTCGTCTTGGCTGCTTTTTTCTGGTAGCAATCCTTGGCTAGATGGAATTTGTGAGACCAAATCCCAGTTTTGTCCATGGGTGTCTGGAAAAGAAGAAGAGTTCTTTTCCATAGGAAGAACCCCTAGTGTTTAAAAAGCAGATGAGAGGTGGCCCTCAGGAAGCCAGGGGAACCTAGACATTCCTGGCAGCTTTTTTTCTGGAAGCTTTCCTTTAATATATGGAATTTCAGAGGTGAATTCCCAATTTTGGCCATGCACACCTGGATTTGAAAGATTTTTTTTTTTCCCCATGGCAAGAAAAGCATGCCCCCGCAGTGTTTTGAAGGCAGATGAGGGTGGCGCCCAAGAGGCCAAGGCCATCCAGAGCTGTCTGTCCTGGCAGGTTTCATCTGGGAAAAATCCTTAGATATAATCAAATTTGGAGGTAGAATCCCAATTTTGGCCATGGGCACCTGGAGGAGGAGGACAATTCTTTCCCACAGGAAGGAAAGCACAGAGCTCCAGGGTTTCAGGGGCAGATGAGAAGCAATCCTGCACGCCAAAGTCAACTGGACCAGTCAGGCAGCCCCCAGAAGGCCAAACCAGCCAGACCTGTTCCATGTTCCCTTGGATCCATGTGGCCCTGCAGCATCACAATTGCCCCTTGGCTCCACAAGGCCAGGTTCTGTCACACTGGCCCCCTGTTTCCATGAGACCTGACAGTGTCACAGTGGTTGCCTTGGTTCTGTGGGGCCCTGTGGTGTCAAAATGACCCTTTGGTTCCATGGGGACTCACAGTGTCAGAATGGTCTCATTGCTTTCATGAGGCCCTGCAGTGTCACAGCTGCTCCTTGGTTCCACAAGGCCCTGCAGAGCCCCTTGATTCACACAGCCTCTGTTGGGGTTTGGACTCATGGGTTGAGATGAGGACTGGGAGAAAAAAACTCTAAGGACAAAAGAGGTTCAAATTTAAAGTTATAAAGCAAATTTATTAGTAACAAAATTAGAGGAGGAAAATGAGAAGTAAAATAAGCCTTCAAAATTACTTTTTTACCCCCAAGCCCCTCTCTCTTTCCCACCAGTAGCACAGGGAGACAGGGAGTGGGGGTTCTGTCAGTTCATCACCCAAGATTTTTCTCTATTTGCTCAAGGTGAGGAGTTTTTCTTCTCCTATGTCATGAGTCCTTCCCACAGGCAAAACAGTCTTCCCAATACTGTTGTGGCATGGGACACTTGTCCACAAGGTGCAGTCTTTCAAGCAAAGGCCCTCTTTATCTCTGGGAGCGAGGGCCCTCTCTCTCTGTTCAGGTCTCTCACTGGATCAGTTTCCTCTGGCACCTACCCACTGCAGCGTGAGCCCTTTTCCCATGGGCTGCGAGTGGATTTATGCATCCCCCATGGACTTCATGGATTACAGAGGGACAGTTTGCTACACTATGATCCTCACCACAGTTTGCAGAGGAATTTCAGCTCCAACTCTTAGAGCACCTCCTCCCCCTCCTCTTCCACTGACCTTGGTGCCACTACATTGTTTTTTCTTACATGTCTTCACTTCCTCCTCTTCTCTAGCTAAAAGAATAAGTGCTGCCTGTAGGTACCATTGCCAACAAGTTCCACTAATTCAAAGATTCTTGCAACATCTTGTAGTTCCAAGATGTTGATTTTGTCTAATTTTTGCCCAGGGGAATGGCTCATCATATTTCTGCTACCAGCCATGCAGCTGCTGTGGCACTGGTGTTATTTAATGTCTTTCTTCATGTGGGGCACTGAGTTGGAGAAGCCGCCACCACTGCTCCCTGCCCTTCTGCCCAGGTGGTGTGCCTAGCTAGGGCTGGCCAGGCAGGCAAGGCTCGCAGTGGGCAGCACCGACATGGCAGCGGCTGCGGTGGCGCATTGCCACGGGCCATGCCGGGATGTCCTGGCAGTGATGGCTCGTGACCCCTGGAAACAACTGTTTGTGTGCTGCTTTGATTTTCTTCCTAAATACGCCATTGCAGAGGTGTTATCAATATCTCTAACTGGACCAGCAGCATGTCCATCTTCAGAGCAATCAGAGATTTGCTCTGCTGGACATGGTGGAAGCTTCCAGTAGATTCTCACAGAAGCCAACTCTGTGGCCTCTCCCGCTACCAAAAACCAGGCCATGTAAAACAATACAGCCTCAGGGTGTCATAATGGTTTCCAGAACTCCATGAGGCCCTGCAGTGTCACAATGGTCTCTTTTGGTTCCCCAGTGTCACAATGGCACCCTGGATTCATAAAGCCCTGAAGTACAGAATGGAGTCTTGACTTCCATTGGGCCCCTCACTGTTACATGAGTTCTTAGTTCCATGGAGCCCTGTAGTGTCACAATGGCCCCTTGGTTCCAGTGGGTCCTGAAGTACATAATGATCTCCATGGTTCCATGAGAGCCCACAATGTTTTCATGGACTTTTGGTCTCATGAGCTTTCATACTGCCAAAAAGAGTCTCCTTGGTTTCACAGTTTCACAATGGACACTTGGTTCCATTAGATGCCTGGCCTCCCACAGTCCCTTAAAGACTTTTATGGCCCCTCATTGCCTCTCATAGTTCCTAAATGCTCATGGCCCCTCACAACCCTTCATGGCCCATTACAAACCCTTTATGGCCCCTCACATCCCCTCACATCCCCTCATGGCCCCTCACAGCCTCAGGCACGGGCTCCTCCCAAAGGAGAAGGGGTTGGGCCCTGCTTGTTCTCCTTTCATTTCGGTCCCTTCCCAGCCATGAGTAAAGAAAGGCTGAAATGGAGCCTTTCCCCAGCGTTTCCCTCGGGGTTCATTGTGGCTGAAGCTCTGTGCTGGCGCTGGCCCCAGCGCGAACATCCCTGCAGCCCCCCAGGCCTTTGCTGTCCCCCCGTGTCCATTCCCTGTCCCCGAGTCCCGCCCGGCTCTGGCAGCAGCAGGAGCCGCAGCGCAGCGGGCGCCGGCCCGGCCCAGCCGGGGCTCCCGGGCAGGAGCAGCAGCAGCGCCGGCCCCTTCCCACCTGCTCCTGCCTCGCCTTCCAAGGGCTTTTTCCAGCTGAATGCTGGAGTGGAGCAACAATCACCCACAAACAGCCCTGATTCCTCAGGGCCTGGCTGTGCTGCCCTGACCCAGCCTCCAGAGAAAGAAAGGATTGGGTTCCAGCGCTGCTTTCAGCACTGTTTTACTCACCCTGAGGTGACAGCAGGAGGCTGCTGCTGCCTTTGCCTTGAGAATTGTAGATCCTGTCTGCTCTTGCCCCTCTTTAGGCTGCCACTTCAATTTTATTTGTAAAACTGCCATTGCCTTTTTTGTCAGTGCCACCCAGAGCATTTTCACAGAATTACACAGAATCACAGAATGTCTAGTTTGGATGAGACCTTCAAGATCACCGAGTCCAACGCATGCCCTAACATCTTAACTAGATCATGGCATTGAGTGCCATATCCAGTCTTTTTTTAAAGACTCCACCACCTCCCCAGATGGAGTATTCCAGTACCTCATTACTTTTTCCGTGAAAACTTTCCTAATGTCCAACCTGTATTTCCCTTGACGCAGCCTGAGACTGTGTCCTCGTTCTGTCAGTTGCTGCCTGGAGAAAGACACCAACCCCCAGCTGTCTACAACCACCCTTCAGGAAGTTGTAGAGAGTGATTAGGTCACCTCTGAGTCTCCTCTTCTCCAAGCTAAACAACCCCAGCTCCCTCAGTCGTTCTTCATAGGGCTTGTGCTCCAAGTCCTTCACCAGCCTTGTTGCCCTCCTCTGGACATGCTCAAGCATCTCAACGTCCTTCCTAAACTGAGGGGCCCAGAACTGGACACAATACTCAAGGTGTGGCCTCACCAGTGCAGAGTACAGGGGAAGAATGACCTCCCTGCTCCTGCTGGCCACACCATTCCTGATACAGGCCAGGATGCCTTTGGCCCTCTTGGCCACCTGGGCACACTGCTGGCTCTTGTTCAGCTGCTGTCACCAGTACCCCCCAGGTCCCTTTCCTCCTGGGCACTGCAGGGGGTTATGGTGGTCAAAGTGCAGGACTCAGCACTTGGACTTATTAAACTTCATCTTGTTAGACTCTGCCCACCCATGCAACTGTTCCAGATCTCTCTGTAGAGCCATCCTATCTTCCAACAGATTGACACACACTCCCAGCTTAGTGTCATCTGCAAATTTACTGAGCAAAAATTCAATACCCTCATCCATATCAAGATTCAATACCCTCATCCATATCATCAATAAAAATATTGAACAGAGCTGGCCCCAGCACAGACCCCTGAGGGACCCCACTGGTGACTGGCCACCAGCTGGATGCAGCACAGTTCACCACCACTCTCTGGGCCCGGCCATCCAGCCAGTTCCTAACCCAGCACAGAGTGCTCCTGTCCAAGCCATGGGCTGCCAGCTTATCCAGGAGTGTCCTGTGGGAGACAATGCCAAAGGCCTTGCTGAAATCCAAATAGACAACATCCACAGCCCTTCCTGCATCCACCAGGTGGGTCACCTGGTCATAAAAGGAGATCAGGTTGGTCAAACATGACCTACCTCTCCTAAACCTGTGCTGGCTGGGTCTGATACCCTAGCCATCCTGTAAATTCTGTGTGATGACACTGTTCCATTATCTTGCCAGGTACTGAGGTCAGGCTGACTGGTCTGTAATTACCAGGATCCTCCCTCCCACCCTTTTTGTGAATGGGTGTCACATTGTCCAGCTTCCAGTCATCTGGAACCTCACCAGTGAACCAGGACTGATGGTAAATGATGGAGAACAGCTTCACAAGCTCATCTGCCAGCTCCCTCAACACCCTGGGATGGATCACATCTGGTCCCACAGATTTATGGGTATCCAAGCATCTCAGCAGTTCTCTGACTGCCTCCTCTTGGATAAAGGGGCGACCATTCTATTCTCTGACTCCATCAACCAACCCAAGAGAACAGTTGTCTTGGAGGCAAGTTGTTTTCTCACTGAAAACTGAAGAAAAGTATGCAATAAGCACTTCTGGCTCCTCCTCATCTGCAGTTACTATGTTCCCTCCCTCATCCAATAGAGAACAAAGGTTGGCCTTACCCTTCCTTTTACCATTAATATATTTGTAGAAGCATTTTATATTATCCTTTACAGATGTCGCCATTTTAAGTTCAAACTGAGCTTTGGCTTCCCTATTTTTTTTCCTACATGCTCTAGCAGCCCCCTTAAATACCTCCTGAGAGACCTAACCCTCCTTCCAAAAATGATACATCCTCTTTTTATTCCTAAGTTCCTCCAAAACACCCTTGCCCATCCAGGCTGGACGTTTACCGCGTTGACTCATCTTTTGGCACACAGGGACATTCTGTTCCTGTGCCCCCAAGATCTCTGTTTTGAGGCATGCCCAGCTTTCCTGAATTCCTTTGTTTTTAAGGGCTGCTTCCCAAGGAACTCTCTGAATAAGTCTCCTAAACAGGCCAAAGTCTGCCCTCTCAAAATTCAATGTAAGAGTCTTACTGGTGTCCCTCCTGATTTCACCAAATATTGAGAACTCTATAATTTCATGATCACTCTGCCCCAATCGACCTCCAACCACCACATCTCCCACCAGCCCATCTCTATTTGCAAACAACAGATCTAAGATAGTCCTTCCCCTGGTGGGCTCACCCACCAGCTGCGACAAAAAGTTGTCTTCCATACACTCTAAAAATGTCCTGGACTGCCTCTTTTCTGCTGTACTAAGTTCCCAGCAGATGTCTGGTAGGTTGAAGTCACCCACAAGAACAAGGGCTGATGATCTTGAAACATTACATAACTGCTTATAGAATAAGTTAACCACCTCTTCTTCCTGGTTGGGTGGACGATAACAGACTCCCAGCAGGATGTCATCCTTGTTGGCCTTCCCCTTAATTCTTACCCATAGGTATTCAACTCCATCTTCCTTAGTTTCAATTCCTACAGTATCAAAAGTCTGCTTAATATAAAGGGCCATCCCTCCACCTCTTCTTCCTTGCCTGTCTCTTCTGAAGAGCTTGTAGCCATTGAGGGCATTGCTCCAGCCATGTGAGTCATCCCACCTGTTTCCGTGATGGCAGCTACACCACAGCTCTGCTGTTGCACCATGGCCTCCAGCTCTTCTTTTTTGTTACTCATGCTGCATGCATTGGCATACATGCACCTCAACTGGGCTACTGACTTCACCCCTAACTCAGACTTGCAAACCCTGGGCCTGCTTCCAGACAGTCCAGCTGCATCCCCTTCCCCCTTCAAACCTAGTTTAAAACCCTCTCAACAAATTCTGCCAGTTCATGAGCTAAGAATTTTTGCCCTTAACAGAGAGATGTATCACATTTGGTTCCAGCAGAGCAGGTGCTGTAAAAACTTCTCCATGATCGAAGAATCCAAAATTTTGCCAATGACATCCTGCCAGCACTCCTGTGGCTCAGAGCCCTCCCTCATGGTGGGGTCATGGAGGGGATGTGAGCCTGGAGGAGGCTCCTGTTCTTGAGACAGGAGCAAGGGTACGGCTCCAGGCTTTGGGCGCTGGGCCACAGCAGCCCAGGGGAGGCCCCGCTGCAGAGCTTACAGCTCCCAGCACGGTCCGGTGGGCAGCCCTCGCCCAGCCTGGGGATCATCCTCACCAAGCACTTGCCCACCCTCCAGGTCTGCTCTGTGCCAAGTGCTTGAACTCTTTCCACTTGAGGAGCTCTGCTGTAGCCAGGATGGCTTCCTTAGAGGCCTGCGGGACAGAAGCTGTGAGGTGGTGCCAGGGTCTGTGGAAGGAGACCTGGGCTCTGTTCCTGGGCTGACCGTGTCCTTAGGGAGCTGGGACGTGGCCTTGCCAATGTGTCCGAGGGACTTCTGGGGACAGCCCTGGACAGCAGGGATTGAGATGCAAAGCCATGCGGGGACACTGATGGGGACAGCTGAGAAGCATTTGGGGACACATGTGTCCAGGCCTTGGTGGTGCCAGGCTGCTCCCAAGCCCTGCTGGAGCAGGCAGGGCAGGGGGTGGAAATGGCTGTGCCAGCTTGTCCAGCCCTGCTGGCCCTCGTTCCCAGCGGCTGCCCAGGGGGAATGCTGCCCACTGCCAGCAGCCCTCTCTGTGATACCCAGGACCCCCAGGGGGTGTCAGCCCCCTGTCTCTGGGTCAGAGCACAGCCTGGACATGGCCACGCTGGGGGCCTGATCGCTCATGTGAAGGAGGAGGCACACCAGAGCATTCCATGCGTATTTCTTCATGACATACTTGTCCACACACACCATTTTGTCCAGCAAGTCTCTGAAGAGGCCCATGGAGCACTCCTGGACACAATCTTCCTCCTGGTAGTGATGACTTAGGAAGGCTGACCTGAAACAGAGACTGGACAGATCAAAAAAAATAAGATATTTCTTGAAAGGCCTCTAGGATCTACCATGGGCAAGACAGGAGCAAGTTTTCACTGCCCCTTATTTCATCTCAGTCCATTTTGTCACAATCACTCTGGTTCCTAATTTTCACATTTTTGTTTTCATTTGCATTGTTTCTCCTTTCTTGAGTGTTTGTTAGACTTTGTTCCTTTTTCAAGATTTCATTCCCTTTTCCCAAAAGGAAGACTTTGCTTTTGGGAAAGGGAATGAAATCTTGCAATTTCAATGAAGATTAATAGGCCAATCATCCGTCCCTTTCCCTGAATTTCTTGTCATCCCATTCACTTCTTACTTTTCACATGCTTTCAAAAGTTTCCCTTTTTCATTTTAAGCTTGCATTTCTTCAATTTCTTTTCCTTGCCTTCTTTTATATCCATTTCTTGCCTGATGTCCACATTTGAATTGGAGTTAATTTGGCAAGTTGGTCCTTTTCAACGCCCCTCATTTCATCTCAGTCCATTTGGTCACAATTACTCTGGCTCCAAATTATCTCATTTTTTTTTTTCATTTGCGTTTTTTCTCATGATATCTCCTTTCCTGAGCGTTTGTTAGACTTTGTTCCCTGTTTTCAACATTTCATTCCCTTTCCCGAAAGGAAAACTTGCCTTTCGGGAAAGGGAATGAAATCTTGTAACGTCTGTGAAGAATAAATGCGCAAATTTCCATCCCTTTCCCTGCAATTCTTCTCATGCCATCCAATTTTTACATTTCACGTGCTTTCAAAATTTTCCCTTTTTCATTTTAAGCTTGCATTTCTGTAATGTCTTTTCCTCTCCTTCTTCAATTTCCATTTCTTGCCTGATTGCAACATTTAAATTCAAGTACATTTTGCAAATGTTGTCCCTTTTCAGTGCTCCTCATTTAATCTCAGTTCATTTGGTCTCAATCACACCGTTTCCAAATTTTTTCGTTTTTGTTTTTATTCGCTGTTTCTCATCATATCTCCTTTCATGAGCATTTGTTAGGCCTTGTTCCCTGTTTTCAATTTCAATGAAGATTAATTGGGCACGCTTCTATCCCTTTCCCTGCACTTCTTCTCAACCCATTCACTTTGTGCTTTTCACATGCTTTCAAAATTTTTCCTTTTTCACGTAAGGCTTGCATTTCTTCACTTTTTCGCCTTTCCTTCTTTTATTTCCATTTCTTGCCTGATTGCAGCATTCGAATTGGAGTACTTTTGGAAAATGTTGGTCCTTTTTAGTGCCCCTCATTTCATCTCAGTCCATCTGATCTCAATCACTCTGATTCCAAATTTTCTCTTTTTTTTCATTTGCGTTTCTTCTCATCATATCTCCTCTCCTGAGTTTGTTAGGCTTTGTTCCCTGTTTTCAAGATTTAAATCCCTTCCCTAATAGGAAGACTTCTTCAAAGGGAATGAAACCTTGCCATGTCAATGAAGAAAAATTTGGAACCTTGCATCCTTTTCCCTGCACTTCTTGTCATGCCATCCACTTTTTGCTTTTTACATGCTTTCAAAATTTTCCCTTTTTTGTTTTAAGCTGGTATTTCTTCGATTTCTTTTCCTCTCCTACTTTTCTTTACCTTTCTTGCCTGATATTAGCATTTGAATTGGAGTACATTTGGCAAGTGTTGGTCCTTTTCAGTACCCCTCATTTCATCTCAGTCCATTTGGTCTCAATCGCTCCAGTTCCAAATTATCTTGCTTGTTCACATTCACATTGTTTCTCATCATATCTCCTTTCCTGACCGTTTGTTAGGCTTTGTTCCCTGTATTCAAGTTTTCATTATCTTTTTTGAAAGGAATATATTGCCTTGGAGAAAGGGAATGAAATCATGCAATTTCAATGAAGATTAATTGGGAAAATTTCCATCCCTTTCCCTGAATGTCTTATCATCTCATCCACATTTACTTTTCACTTGCATTCAAAATTTTCCCTTTTTCAATTTAAGCTTGCATTTCTTAGATTTATTTTCTTCTCCTTCTTTTATTTCCTTTTCTTGCCTGATTGCAGCATTTGAATTGGAGTACTTTCTTCAATTTCTTTTCCTCTCCTTCTTTAATTTACCTTTCTTACCTGGTGTCAGCATTTGCATTGGAGTATTTTGGCATGTTTTGGTCCTTTTCCGTGCCCCACATTTCATCTCAGTCCATTTGGTCTCAATCACGCTGGTTCCAAAGTATCTTGGTTGTTTTCATTCTCATTGTTTCTCATAATATCTCCTCTCCTGAGCGTTTGTTAGACTTTTTTCCCTGTTTTCAAGATTTCAGTCAAGATTAATTGGGCACATTTCCATCCCTTTCCCTGCAATTCTTGTCATCATACCCACTTTTTGTATTTCACGTGCTTTCAAATTTTTAACTTTTTCATTATAAGCTTGCATTTCTTAGATTTCTTTCCTCTCCTTTTTTATATCCATTTCTTGCTTGATGTCAGCATTTGAATTGGAGTACTTTTGACAAGCATTGGTGATCTTCCCTGCCTCTCATTTCATCTCAGACCATTTTTTCTCGATCACTCCTGTTTCAAATATTGAGTTCTTTCGCAAGACCAGATGACCGCCGATGGCAAAAAGAAAGAGCCTGCTCTTTGTCCAGGAGGGAAAATATTGCTTTATTCTCGAGTCCTGCCCTGCCTGGCTGGAGATCTTTCCCGGTGGCTCACCAGTGTCAGAGAGACCTAGGCCCTGCCTGTGCTGGGGCTTCTTCCCCAGGGGGCAGGGCCCAGAGGCAGGGACAAGACACCACCCAATCAGGAATAAAGTGGGAGTGGAAGAGAGTTGGGTTACAGCTGAATAAGGACAAACCAGGAGATACAGATTACAAATCCGATGAAACACAATATAAACCCAATTAATGCATTACAACATCCAGATTTCCTAGGTTGTTTTCATTTGCACAGTTTATCATCATATCTCCTTTCATGAGCATTTGTTAGACTTTGTTCCCAGTTTTCAAGATTTCACTGAAGATTAATTGGGCACGCTTCCATCCCTTTCCCTGACTGTCTTGTGATCCCATCCATTTTTTTTTTTCACATGCTTTCAAAATTTTTCCTTTTTCATTTTAAGCTTGTATTTCTTCAGTTTCTTTTCCTCTCCTTCTTTTATTTACGTTTCTTCACAGATCGCACCATTTGAATTGTAGTACATTTGGCAAGTGTTGCTCCTTTTCAGTCCGCTCCTTTTATCTCAGATAATTTTGTCACAATCGCTCTGGTCCCAAATATTCTTGGTTGTTTTCATTTGCACTGTTTCTCATCACATCTACTTTCCTGAGCGTTTGTTAGACTTTGTTCCCTGTTTTCAAGATTTCATTCCCTTTCCCCAAAGGAAGACCTTGTTTCGTCAAAGGGAATGATATCTTGTGATTTCAATGAAAGTAATTGGGAAAGCTTCTATCCCTTTCCCTGCACTCCTTCTCATCCCATCCAATTTTTGCATTTCACGTGCTTTCAAAATATTCCCTTTTTCATTTTAAGCTTGCATTTCTTCAATTTCAATTCCTCTCCTTCTTTTATTTTCATTTCTTGCCTGATGTTAGCATTTGAATTGGAGTACTTTTGGCAAGTGTTGGTCCTTTTCAGTGCCCTTCATTTCATCTCAGTCCATTTAGTCTCAATCAATCCAGTTCCAAATTTCCTAGGTTGTTTTCATTTGCAGGGTTTATCATCATATCTCCTTTCCTTAGACTTGGTTAGACGTTTTTTCCTGTTTTCAAGATTTCAATGAAGATTAATTGGGCAATCTTCCGTCCCTTTCCCTGCACTTCTTGTCATCCCATTCAATTTTTGCATTTCACGTGCTTTCAAAATTTTCCCTTTTTCTTTTTAAGCTTGCATTTCCTCAATTTATTTTCCTCTCCTTCTTTTATTTCCATTTCTTTATTGATTGCAGCATTTGAATTGGAGTACCTTTGTCAAGAGTTACTCCTTTTCACCGCCCTTCCTTTCATCTCAGTCCATTTGGTCTCAATAACTCTGGTTCCAAATTTTTTCGGTTATTTTCATTCACACTTTTTCTCAGCATGTCTTCTTTCCTGCGTGTTTGTTAGATTTTGTTCACTGCTTTCAAGATTTCATTCTCTTTCCTGGAAGGAAGATAGAGACTTGGGGAGAGTGAATGAAATCTTGAGATTTCAGTGAAGATTAATATGGCAAGCTTCTATCCCTTTCCTGGCACTTCTTCTCATCCCATTCGCTTTATGCTTTTCAAATTTTTCCATTTTCTGTTGTAAGCTTGCATTTCTTCAATTTCTTTTCCTCTCTATCTTTTATTTACCTTTCTTGACTGATTTTAGCATTTGATTTGGAATACATTTGGCAAATGTTCGTCCTTTTTCCCACCCTACCTTTCACCTCAATCTATTTGGTATCACTCACTCCAGTTCCAAATTTTCTTGGTTCTTTTCACTCACACAGTTTATCATCATATCTCCTCTCTTGAGCTTTTGTTAGGGTGTGTTCCCTGTTTTCAAGATTTCAAAGAAGATTAATTGGGCACGCTGCCATCCCTTTCCCTGCACTTCTTCTCATCCCATTCATTTTTTGCTTTTTATGTGCTTTCAAAAATTTCCATTTTTCATTATAAGCTTGCATTTCTTCAACTGCTTTTCCTCTCCTTGTTTTATTTCTGTTTCTTGACCGATTGCAGTATTTGAATTGGAGTACCTTTGGCAAGTGTTGGTCCTTTTCAGTGCCCCTCATTTCATCTCAGTCCATTTGGTCTCAATAACTCCAGTTCCAAATTTTCTTGGTTATTTTCATTTCCACTCTTTCTCATCAGGTCTCCTTTCCTGAGCATTTCTTAGACTTTGTTCCCTCTTTTCA
Organism: Hirundo rustica; assembly: GCF_015227805.2. Lineage (NCBI taxonomy): Eukaryota > Metazoa > Chordata > Aves > Passeriformes > Hirundinidae > Hirundo > Hirundo rustica. The sequence continues at coordinate 3,338 of NW_026690436.1, read as the reverse complement.
AGATTTCATTCCCTTACCCAAAAGGAAGATATTGCCTTGCAGAAAGGGAATGAAATCTTGTGATTTCAATGAAGATTCATTGGGCAAGCTTCCATCTCTTTCCCTACAGTTCTTGTCCGCCATCCACTGTTTACTTTTCACTTGCTTTCAAAATATTCCCATTTTCATTATAAGCTTGCATTTCTTCAATTACTTTTCTTCACCTTCTTTTATTTCCATTACCTTCCTAATACTAGCATTTGGCAAGTGTTGGTCCTTTTCAGTGCCCCTCATTTCATCTCAGTCCATTTGGTCTCCATCACTCCGGTTCCAAATATTCTCGGTTGTTTTCATTTGCACTCTTTCTCATCATATCTTCCTTCATGAGTGTTTGTTAGACTTTCTTCCCTGTTTTCAAGATTTCATTCTCTTTCCCGAAAGGTAGACGTTGTCTTGGGGAAAGCAAGAGAAATCTTGCAATTTCAATGAAGATTCATTGGGCAAACTTCTGTTCATTTCCCTGTACTTCTTGTCATACACTCCACTCTTTACTTTTCACGTGCTTTCAAAATGTTCCTTTTCGTTTTAAGCTTGCATTTTTTCAATTTCTTGTCCTCTCCTTAATTTTTTTCTCTTTCTTGCCTGATTGCAGCATCTCAATTGGAGTACGTTTGGCAAGCTTTGGTCCTTTTCAGTGCTCTTCATTTCATCTCAGTCCATTTGGTCCCAATCACTCTGATTCAAAATTTTCTAGTTTCTTTTTATTCGCACAGCTTATCATCGTATTTCCTCTCCTGAGCATTTGTTAGATTTTGTTCCATATTTTCAAGGTTTCAATGAAGATTAACTGGGCAAGCTTCCGTCATTCCCTGCACTTCTTGTCACTTTTTGTGCTTTTTATGTGCTTTCAAAAAATTCCATTTTTCATTATAAGCTTGCTTTTCTTTCATTTCTTTTCCACTTCTTTTGTTTATCTGTCTTACCTGCTGTCAGCATTTGAATTGGAGTACATTTGGCACGTGTTGGTCCTTTTCAGTGCCCCTCATTTCATCTCCATCCCTTTTGTCTCAATCATTCCGGTTCCAAATTTTCTTGTTTTTTTTCATTCGCACTGTTTCTCATCCTATCTCCTTTCATGAGCATTTGTTAGGCCTTTTTCCCTGTTTTCAAGATTTCAATGAAGATTAATTGGGCAAGCTTCTATCCCTTTCCCTGCACCTCTTGTCATCCCATTCACTTTGTGCTTTTCACTTGCTTTTAATATTTTCTCTTCTTCAATTACAGCTTGCATTTCTTAATTTTCTTTTCCTCTCCTTCTTTTATTTACCGTTCTTGCCTGATGTTATGCAATATTAGCATTTGAACTGGAGTACTTTTGGGAAGTGTTGGTCCTTTTCAATGCCACTCATTTCCTCTCAATCCATTTGATCTCAGTCACTCTGCAAATTTTCTAGGTTTTTTGTTTTTCACTCACACTCTATGTAATCGTATCTCCTCTCCTGAGCGTTTGTAAGACTTTGTTCCCTGTTTTCAAGATTTCATTCCCTTTCCCCAAAGGAAGACCTTGTTTCGTCAAAGGGAATGAAGTCTTGTAATTTCAAAGGGAATTTCAATCCCTTTCCCTGCACTTCTTCTCATCCCATTTACTTTTTGCTTTTGATATGCTTTCAAAAATTTCCCTTTTTCATTTTAAGCTTGCATTTCTTCAATTTCTTTTCTTCTTCCACTTTTATTTACTTTTCTTGCCTGATTGCAGCACATGAATTGGAGTTCATTTGGCGAGTGTTGATCCTTTTCAGTGCCACTCATTTCATCTCAATCTATTTGGTCTCAATCACTCCAGTTCCAAATTTTCTATGTTCTTTTCATTCACATTGTTTCTCATCATATCTCCTTTCCTGAGCGTTTGTTAGACTTTGTTCCCTGTTTTCAAGATTTCAGTGAAGATAACTTGGGCAAGCTTCTGTCCCTTTCCCTGTACTTCTTGTCATCCCACTCACTTTTTCCTTTCATGTGCTTTCAAAATATTCCCTTTTTCAAATTAGGTTTGTATTTCTTCTACATCTTTTCCTCTCCTAACTTTTTTCCCATTTCTTACCTGATTTCAGCATTTGAATTGGTGTAATTTTTTCAAGTGTTTGTCCTTTTCAGTGCTCCTCATTTTATCTCAGTCCATTGGGCCTCACTCACTCCAGTTCCAAATTTCCTCGGTTCATTTCATTCACACTGTTTCTCATCATATCTCCTTTCTTGAGTTGGACTTTGTTCCCTACTTTCAAGATTTCAAAGTAAAGACTCCCTTTAGGGAGACCGAACGTAAACTTGCGAATTCAATAAAGATTAATTGGGCAAACTTCTGTCCTTTCCAGCTCATTCATTTTTTGATTTTCAAAAGCTGTCCGAATTTTGATTTATCAATTTAAGCTGGCATTTCTTCAATATCTTTTCCTCTTCTTCATTTACTTCTTTTTTTTTGGCTTATTACAGCATATGAATTGGAGTAATATTGGCAAGTGTTGGTCCATTTCACTGCCCCTCATTTCATCATCCCTACCTCTCCCAACTATCACAAAACCCCTCACACTGCAATCCTCACTTTACACTACACCTTGCTATGCCCCACCGCCCTCCCAGGGAACAAGTCCATCCCCACATCCCAGCTCACTTTGCCTCCAAGCAGCATCAAGGCATTGCCTATGTCCTGGTGCTGCAGGCCCTTGCCAAGAGGTTCTCCCAGCCAGCAATTCCTGCTCTTCCCTGCTCTGGGCCACAAGCTGCAAGTTCATTTGCTCCCTGGGCCATCGGCCCAGACCAAAGCCAGGGCCGGGACCTTTCCCCAGAGCTCTGTGGCCACTGCAATGCTCACAGCTCTGAGGCTGCTGCAGCTCCAGGAGCCTTTGGACACTGCTCCAAAGGGATGCCCAGGCTGACACTTTTGTGCTGTCTGTGCAGGGCAGGGGCCTGCACTCCATGATCCCGCTGCCTCCCTCCCAGCTCAGCCTTGGTGTCTCCTCCAGGTGCTGCCAGAGCTCTTGGGGCCGGGCCAGGAGTGGCACAGCCCCAGTGTTCCCCTCTCTGGGACATCACTGTGCTGGCAGCTCCAAGGTTCCCCTCTCTGTGACACCATGGCTGGGGGCAGCTCCAACGTTCCATGCCTTGGAGACGCTCCAAGGGAAGTGTCCAGAGCCACACTCAGTCACGAAACTGACCGGCCACTCAGCACCCCTGACTTGGTGTAAGAGTCGGTCTGAAGTTCCCCTCATTTGCCTCACGATCATCATAAGAACCCCAAGGACCCCACTGGAGTTCTGGCCTGCTCGAGGTGGATGCTTGCCAATCGTCCACGGGTGCATTTTCCT
>NW_026690435.1:0-27938 GCF_015227805.2 Hirundo rustica | reverse complement strand
ACAGCCTGGGCTGGAGAGGGCACAGGGATGGGCAGCAGCTGAAAGGCCCTGACACAGCCAACTCCTGCAGCACTTGGGCCATGGCTGCTGGCCCTGGGCCTGAGCCATGAGCAGGAGACAAGTGACCCTGGCAGGCCTGGGGCCTCATTGCCTCCTTGTCCCTGCTCAGCAGCCTGGCAGGGGCCGCCCCATGGTGCTGCCCTTGGCATTGCACATCCCCACATCCCAGTGTCCTGGGAAGAGCCCTGAGCACTGAGGGAGGGACAGGATCTGCCTTGGCAGGGGCTGGGGCTCAGGCCTTGGCCCTTTGCATTCCTGAAACACATGCAGGTTTGCTGAGCATCAGAGACACCTTTGCCTTGTTTGTCCCCACCTGTCATCACTGCCTGCAGTGTTCTGCTCTAACTGGAACTTGGGGACACTTTCTCAGTCATGTCCCTCAGTGGGACACATTAAAATATCAAGAAACTTTGGAGTTCAAACTCTGAGTTATTGAAAAGTTTTTTAAACACTCTCCAGGTCTGGCATAATTGTAAACAACACCACAGCCCCAAGAGACTCATTAAAGTCCTGGTGCTGTGTCTGTGCTGCTGAGCTGGGCTGGGCTCCTGGCACAGAGGCAGCTCCTGGCAAGCAAGAAGAGCTTCAAAAAGACATTTCTCCTGAGGAGCAGCTCCTCTCCCAGCCCAGCAGGGATGAGGGCACTGCCTGCAGGTACCTGAGAGCACTGAAGCAGACAGAAGCTTAAAGAAGCTGGAAGGACAATTCTGAGATTATTCATGGAGAAATCTTCACAACTTTTCACAATTCTGGGCTTCTTCATGGAGAAATCATCACCACTCCTGACACAGTAAGTCTCTGGCTGCAGGGATCTCCTCAAGCTGACCCAGGACAGGACTGACATGACTGTAAGGATGGCTCTGCTGTCCTTTCTGCTTTGGGGGAGGATGTGCTCCAGAGCGGGGCTGCCCTGGGCACCGTCAGAGGGACAGGGCAGGACGGCTCCTGCTGCCAGGGACGGCTGCAGGGGCTGAAGCTGGGGCTGCAGCCAGGGGTGCCCAGGGCTGTCGTGCAGAGCAGCTCCTGCAGCCCTGAGGGCTCTTGGCCAGGCCAGGGGATCTGCCACCTGCCAGGGGCAGCTCTCAGCCTGCCTGGGAGCTCCCATGGACTCTGGGGAGCTGTGGGAGGTGGAAGGAGCGACCCCCACCAGGGCAGATTACTCCTCCTGTGGCGATGGTGCTGCATGGCCAGGGCTGCTCTCAGCTTTCTCCTAAAGGAAAGGGAAAGGGGCTGTCAGGTTTGTCTGTGTCTCTGAGACTCCTGCACTGTCACCCTGGGGATCAGCAGATCTGCCTCAGAGCTCCCTCAGAAAGTGCCTCCTCACCCTCCTCTGCCTACAGACAGCACCAGCAGCACCTTGGCTTGCAGCATCTCTGTTTGTCTGAGCTGCCCTTAAGGCCTTGCTGCCAGGGAGCTGCCCCTGGGCACTGCCCTGTGCTGGGAGGGGTGTGCAGGGCAGAGCTGAGCTCCCAGGGTTGGGCTGGGCTCTGGGAGCACTGGCAAGGACAGAGGATATATATATTCTCTGTATCCAGAGAATCAGGATATCCTGATTCTCTGGATACAGAGAAACAACTCCCAGGAGGCACAACTCCAGACAGAAGAGAGCCAGACCAGACCTTGCAATCTGTCCCTATCCAGCTGAACAGAAAAAGTGAGAAGAGTTCAGAGAAATTAAGTTTGAAATTGTAGCCTTCAAAAACATCCACTTTATTTTCCAAGCATTTTTTATTTCTGTCCATTGTGAACTAGAAGGAAGTGTAATAAGCAAAAGGAGATTGTGTGGGGACCAGCAGGTCTGACTGCACGGGGGGACAGGGAACTCTGTTTTCCCTCTGGGCTCCCCAGAGTTAAGGCTGAGAGAAATGCTGAAGATGAGGCAGTAACTCAGTAGCACAAACACAAACTCAAACTCAAAAAAAAAAATAAAAAATTAAGCACATTTTCCCCCACAAAAAGGTTATTTTAAGGGGATTCCTAATGAAAGGGCATAGGATTGACTTAAAGAAATCTGTCCCAGCTTGTCAATAACTTTTTTCAACAGTCCATGATGCCCAGAGTGAAGAAATGTCCAACAGCAGCTCCATCAGCCACTTCCTCCTGCTGCCATTGGCAGACACACGGCACCTGCAGCTCCTGCACTTCTGCCTCTTCCTGGGCATCTCCCTGGCTGCCCTCCTGGCCAACGGCCTCATCATCAGCGCCGTAGCCTGCGGCCACCTCCTGCACACGCCCATGTTCTTCTTCCTGCTCAACCTGGCCCTCACCGACCTGGGCTCCATCTGCACCACTGTCCCCAAAGCCATGCACAATTCCCTCTGGGACACCAGGAACATCTCCTACTCAGGTTGTGCTGCACAGGTATTTATGTTTCTGTTTTTCATTTCAGCAGAGGTTCCCCTTCTGACCATCATGTGCTACGACCGCTATGTGTCCATCTGCAAACCCCTGCACTACGGGACCCTCCTGGGCAGCAGAGCTTGTGCCCACATGGCAGCAGCTGCCTGGGCCAGTGGCTTCATCAATGCTCTGCTGCTCACGGCCAATACATTTTCCTTGCCCCTGTGCCAGGGCAATGCCCTGGGCCAGTTCTTCTGTGAAGTGCCACACATCCTCAAACTCTCCTGCTCACACTCCAAACTCAGGGAACTTGGGATTATTGTGGTTGGTACCATTTTAGCTTTTGGCTGTTTTCTGTTCATTGTTTTCTCATATGTGCAGATCTTCAGGGCCGTGCTGAGGATCCCCTCTGAGCAGGGACGGCACAAAGCCTTTTCCACCTGTCCTCCCTCACCTGTCCGTGGTCTCCCTATTCCTCAGCACTGGCATGTTTGCCTACCTGAAGCCCCCCTCCATTTCCTCCCCATCCCTGGATCTGGCACTGTCAGTTCTGTACTCGGTGGTGCCTCCAGCCCTGAACCCCCTCATCTATAGCCTGAGGAACCAGGAGCTCAAGGCTGCAGCATGGACACTGATCACTGGACGTTTTCAGAAACATTGAACTGCTGGCCAATTTCTGCACATCTCTTGTAATAAAAGTCGTCTTTGATAGAGCTTGTTAGTTTGATGGTCGGGGTTTTTTCCTTTGTTTTACTTTTCAATGATGTTCACAATGCAAGGACATTGTTTTTGCCCTTTCCTGTTTTGTTTCTCTCCATATTTGCTTTGGCCACACACTGTGTCACTGAGAAGCTGTGTTCTCAGTAGCTATAAATGAACTAAAGGATCTCCCAGCACAGATTTCTCCAGAGATCCCCCTTTTGTTCCCTTCTCTGGAGCTGCAGCAGCAATGTCTGTGTGCAGAGCTGGGGCAGATCAGTGCTGGCACAGCAGCTGTGCCCAGGAGCAGCAGCACTTGGTGTTACCAGTGCTGCTCCCGTGCCCCTGCCCCGCTGCCCTCCTGGCCCTGGTGTTGCTGTAGGGCCTGAGTGCTCTCGGGGCCGGGCACAGTGCTGGGGGTGGCAGTGCCGGGGCTGCAGCAGGGACAGGCCATGGGCACTGCTGGGGCAGCGCTGACGCCTCAGGCCAGGGCCTGGGGGCTCCAGGCTCCTTGCCCAGGCTCTCTACAGAACACGCCCAGGCCAATGCTCAGCAGAGAAAAGCCCCGTGAGCAGCCCCAGGGTGGCCGTGGGCAGGGTGGGGGCAAACAGCATCACACCATGGGAATGTCCCTTGGGGAGCAGGATCATCCTCCAAGTGCTGCAGGAATTGTCTGCAGGCTCCTGCAGTGCCTGGTGCTGTTCCCTTGCCAGAGGCACCACAGGCCAGGGGGGCACATCTGGGCTGCTGTGTCTGGCTGTGGGGCTCCCTGTTCTGGGCAATGAGGAGGAGCTGCAGAGGCTGTGCAGGACTGACAGGATGGGCTTTGGGGCTGTGAGGAGAAGCTGAGGGACCTGGGCTGCTGGACCTTCTGAAGAGGAGGCCCAGGGCTCATCCTGCAACTGCTCCAAGGGTGCTTTCAGAGAATCACAGAATCAGCAAGGTTGGAAAAGACCTTGGAGATCATCAAGCCCAACCTGTGCCCTGACACCGCCTTGTGTGCCCTGAGCCTCCTCTTCTCCAGGAGAAACAACCCCAGATCCCTCAGCCACTCCTCACAGGACTTGTGTTCCAGACCCCTCACCAGCCTTGTTGCCCTGCTCTGGACACGCTCCAGCCCCTCCATGTCCTTCCTAAATTGGGGGCCCAGAACTGGACACAGAACTCGAGGTGCTGCCTCACCACTGCTGAGCACAGGGGAAGAATCACTGTTCCTGCTGGCCACACCATTCCTGATCCAGGCCAGGTGCCATTGGCCTTCTTGGCCACCTGGGCACACTGCTGGCTCATGTCCAGCCTGCTGTCCATCAGTGGAACAGGTCCCTTTCTGCCTGGATGCTGTCCAGCTGCACCATCCCCAGCCTGTAGCACTGCAGGGGTTGTTGTGGCCAAAGTGCAGGACCTGGCCCTTGGTCTTGTTAAACCTCACACTTTTGGATTTGGGCCCTGGATCCAGCCTGTCCAGGTCCCTGTGCAGAGCCCTCCTACCCTCCAGCAGATCCACACTCACACCCAGCTCGGTGTCATCTGCAAATTTGCTGATGGTGGACTCAATCCCCTCATCCAGACCATCAATGCAGATACTGAAATCCACGCTGGCTGGGTCTGATCCCTCGGCCATCCTGTGGATGCCATGTGATGGCTCTCAAGGTGATCTGTTCCAGAACCTTGCTGAGCACCGAGGTCAGGCTGACAGGCCTGGAGTTCCCCAGATCCTCCTTCCAGCTCTTCTTGGGGATGGGCTCACATTGGCACCTCCAGTCCTCTGGGACCTCCCTGCAGAGCCAGGACTGATGAGAAATGATGGAGAGCAGCTTGGTGAGCTCATCCACCAGCTGCCTCATCCCCCTAGGATGGATCCCATCTGGTCCCAGAGACACCTGTGAGCATCTGAGTGGCTCAGCAGGTCACCAGCTGCTTCCTCCTGGATGACAGGGGGCTGTTCTGCTCCCTGTGCCCATCTACCAGCTCAGGAGAACACTTGTCCTGAGGACAACCTGTGTTCCTGTTCTAAACTGAGGCAAAGAAGAGGTTAAGTACCTCAGCCTTTTTCTCATCTTTGCTAACCTTATCCTCCCCCAATAAAGAATGGTGGCTTTCCTTTAATGTATTTATTAAAACCTCTTTGTTATCCTTCATAGAATTGGCCAGGTTATTCTCTAATTGAGCTTTCACCTCTATAATTTTCTTTCTGCATGACCTAGTGACATCCTTAAACATTTCCCGAGTTGCCTGCCCCTCTGTCTAACCTTTATTCACCCTCTTTTCCACAGAGTTTCTGCAAAAGCTCCATGCCCAGCCAGGCCAATCAATTCCCTTACTGGCTTATCTTTGGGCATACAGTCACAGGCTGCTCCCATGCCTTCAAAATTTCTTTTTTGAAGTGTGTCCATCTTTCCTGGACTCCATTGTTTAAGGGCTGTTTCACTTAAAATTCAGTATCTGTTTCAGTACACTCCAAAACTGCATCCTGAACACGCCAAAGTCTGCTATCCTTAAATCCAGCATAGAATATTGTGGATGCTCTCCTTCTTTCACAGAATATTTAAAAATTCAATAATTTCATGGTCACTGTGCCCCAAACAGCCACCGACCACATCTCCCACCAGCCCTACTCTGTGAACAGCAGGAGACAGAGTTTTCCTAGCAGTGGGAAGAGAAGGAAACCTCCCTAAAGTGCAGCTTGGAAGGTTCAGCCTGCAGGTGAGGAAAAAGAAAAGTCCCTGCCAGGGTAGAATTTTGGTGCTCGAGGTGTCCCAGTGTGAGCCTGGGCCATGCCCTGGCTCTGTGTGCCAGGAGCCGGCAGCGCTGGGTGCAGGGAGCCCAGGGAGGGCACAGAAATGCTGGGCTGAGAAATGCTGGGGGGGACAGCGAGATGGGCGTGTGCAGCCGGCCAGGGCACAGGAGCAGCACGCACAGGGGGCACAGCCTGCAGGAGAGATGGCCAAGGGCTGGGCAGGGCTGGCAGGGCCACAGGCACCCAGGCCTTTGTCCCCTGGGCTCTGGCAGCGCCTCTGGAGGCCCCACAGAAGGAACTTTCCTTCCAGGGGCTGCACTTTGCTTCTGCCTCGCCCCTCCCTGAGGAGCCTGGCAGGGCTTGCAGCTTGATGACATTTGTCCTTGCTGCCCCTGCCATCCCCCTGCCCCACAAACAGCCCCGAGCCACCCGTGAGGGACAGGCCCTGCTGTGCCAGGCCTGGCCTCAGGGCTTGGCCTTTCTGCTTCCTCCAGCCAGCCCAGGCCTTGCTCAGCATTGCAGTTCCCTGCTCACAGCCTTTGGCTCCCTGCAATCCTGGCCTCAAGGATCTGCTCTCACCAGTGCCTGGGGAGCCTCTGGCACTCCCTGCCCTCACTGGGGCCCAGTGATGCTCCAAGGGACTTGGAGTTTTGCTTCTGCCTCCCTGAGCAGCTTCTTCAACCTTCTCTCAGTGCCTGAGGCTCCTGGACTCAGCCCCAAATCCACCAAGGGGTTCATGAAAATACAGAAAGCCCACAGTAGCTCTTTGTCTTCCTTCAATTGTCTTCAAGTCTCCAGGGCTTGTGCAGCTGATTGGAGTCAGTTTGGAGTTCTGTTAAGGAGGGAGATTTCAAAGTGCATCTCATGATTTTTGATTTTTATAATCGTGTGAGGTTTTTTTAAAATTTTTCAGTTGTGAGAAGAGGTGACAAAAGCATTCTCCAAGTGATCTTGATGCTGAATGTCTCTTTAGGAAGTTTGGGTCTGGAGAAGAATGAGCCGCTTGCAAGCTGACCCTCTTTGGACAACCTGCTCCTTACTCCCAACTTCACCATGTCTGACATCACCCACCAGGGACTAAATTCCCAAAACGTAACAAAAAAACAAACCAAACAAGCAAACAAACAAACAAACAAAAACAAAAACAAAAAAAGCCATTTTTCTTTACAGTTAAAATCCAATTAAATAATAAAATATAATTGCACCTTTCTTACTTATAAGAATATAATTCTATGTTTCTACATAGCTAATTTTTATATTTATATTAAAAATCTATACATTTTAAGCAACCAAAATGTTTTTAGTCATTTGTTCTTGGTAACACAATTCCCTTCATTAATTAATTGACCACTATTTGCTATTGATTTCTCCCTATTTATGCTAACTGTTATAAATAAGTTCTATTCGAATAATCTATGTTTTAGTTACTTAATTGTTAAGTAATTTCATTAAGATTGTTAATGCTAGTTCTGTATAAAGAATTTGCCTTATTCCTGCTTTAATATTGATTTATCACCTTATTTACTTGTTTGTTAATTAAGAATTCACCTTATTACCTCTATCTCTGCTCCCATTCGCCGGATAGTGTCTGAATATGCAAATAAAAAGAACACTGGAATTCTGGGAACGACTCAAGAACAAGAGACTCTAAAAAGCAGAGAACCAAAGTAAAATCCAGGACTGAAGTCGCACTTTAGACTAGTGCAAAAGGTACGGGGGTCCGCTGACGCAGTTTTATTTAGTCGCCGTGACCTGAGAAGGAGTCCCCCATTGCTGGATGACCCCTGATCAGCGACGCGAAACGGACTCCCCGGCAAGGGGAAAAAGCCCGTGAGGGGGGGTGGGAGTCCCCAGCTTTGCTGTGAAGCGAAGCTGTGTGTACCTCCTCCTCCGCGTTGCCAAGGGAGCAAGCAAGCTCTCCCCCAGAGCCAAGCTTGATAATAAAGCAACATACAAAAAGAGCAAGTCTCTGACTCTCTCTCTTTTTTTCCAGAACAATTTTGGGGGCTCGTCCACGGGATCTGGCCACGCCTGAAGAGGGACCGAAGACGGGACGGCCGCTCGCTCTTCAGACCTCCGGGACAGCTGGCGAAGCGGGAGCAGCCTGGGACCGGCAACGAGGAGGAGCGCCGGAGGGTGAGCATTCCGGCGGCGGGTAAAGGAGACGTGCGAGTGGGAGTGTGAGAGAGTCGGGGGCCGGCAGCTCGGACCCCCGGAACCGAGTGTGGACCCCTCGGTACTGCGGTTTCGGACCCCCGTGAGGGGGCCGGCCAGGAAAAGGGGGAAGCGAAAGAAACTAGTGCATGAGGCGTCTCCTTAGGGGCAGAAAGACCCCCCCGGGCGTGCAGGGGAAAACAGAGTGTGAGTGGCACGCATTAGGGGCAGGTCCCCCCATAAAGGCTAGAGTAGCCTAGGAGAGTTTAGAATCCCTGGAGGGGCGGGAAAACCGTACCAGGGTTGACAGGGTGTCCCCAGACACTGCGGGTGCCGAGAGCTCATGAGAGTCCCTGCTTCCCAGGACTGAGCCAGACGCACCGGAGAGGGTGTGCTGCCGCGGTCTCAGGGAGGAGGCCGTAAACCCATAGCCCGAGGACACCGGGGTGGGGAGTCAGCTTGGAGGCAAGGCGGGCATCCTGCACACACACACTCATCCCTCTTGCCGAGGCTGCTTCGCTGGGGAGAAGTAGTCAAGCCAGTCCTGGTGGAAGGCAAAGGAGTCGGGCCCTGCTCGGGTTGATCCTTGGAAACAAGGAAGGGATACCCCCCCAGGTAACCCGTGCGGAGTCTTGACCTCTTACCTCCGTTTCAAAAAGTGAAGAGGGGAACGGTACTAGTGACAGGGCAGTCTAGTCCGGGGTTCGGACTGAAGGTGTCCGGCCCGGCGGGGGCTAAGGCGTGGGAAGGCCCTGAGGCCCGGAAGGGGATGCCAGTACTAGGGACCCTGTCGTGCGCCGCAAAGCGTGTCCAGAGTCTCAGGGGTGAGGCAAGGCGCGGGGGTACATAGGAGGTGAGGTCATTAGGACTCACCTCAAAGGGGTCAGAAGAGAGTCTGAGCCCCTGGTGTGAGTAAAGTGTGAGCATCCAAGAAAGTGAAGAAGGTTAGAGAAAGTGAGTAGAAAGAGAGAGTTTGTTCCCTAAATGCAAGCAAAAGTGTAGGAAAGAGTAGAAAAGCATAAAGTTTAGGAGTTTTTTGTTGAAGTGTTCAAGAATTAAGTCAGGAGATTTGAAGTAGAGTGAGAAAAGCCGAAGAATTTTTTTTTTTGCTTAAAAGCCTGTGTTGACTGTCAGTAGAGGGCACCTTTGAAATTTTAATTTTCAGTCTAAAGAAAATGGGACAATGTACTAGTAAGAAGATGAAATCCCAAAAGGAAAATAACAAAGTGAAGAGTATTCCACCTGGTAGTCCCTTAGAACAACTTTTAGCTAAATGGGATTCTTTAGAAGCCACAAAAGGACTAGATCAGGTTAAAATGGTGTTTTATTGCACAGAAGTCTGGCCAAAATTAAAATTACCAGGAGAGTGGCCATGGTTTGGAACACATGATGAGTGGATGTGCTATCAGTTAAATCAGTACCTAAGAACTCAGGAAGATCCAGACGTAAATCAGTTAGCCTATGCTGCTTGTTGGCAAAAGAGAGCCACAAGTAAAGAGAATATAAAAGTCTGCAAATTAAAAGAAAAAGGAAAGTGTGAAAGAAAGGAAGAGAAAGAACAAAGAAAAGAAACTAATCAAAGATGGGACCCTCTAGACCATTTACCCCCTCCAATTTACCCAGAAGTGCCCCAAGTCCCTCAAAATCCTGTCCCAGTTCCCCTACTAATTTCTCTGAATCAAACTCAAACTCCTTCAGAACCCTCTCTCACCCCAGTGGTTCCATCATCACCCCTCCTTAACACCCCTTCTCCTCAATCCTTAGTGCCTTCTCCCCCTACTCTCCCAACAGCCCCTTTGCCACCTCCTTCCAATAGTCAAAGTTCTTTAGCCCCAGTTATAACCCCTTCAGTTTCCCAAAACACAACCTCTTCCCTAGCCCCCCTTCCTCCCACAGTACCATCCTCTGCTTCTCCTCCTACAGATTTTACTACCTCCCCCTCACCTACAGTAATTCCCCTGCCACCCCCTAATTGGGAGTTAACCAAAACCCCTACAGACTCTCATGAGTCATCCCATTCTCCTGGAAATCCCCAGGCATTCCTAGCCCGGACAGTGTTATCAGTTGATAATGTAAGTGAAGGACCCTATTGTAACACCAGATCAAAAGCCTTAAAGCCAGAAAGACTTTTTCCCCTCAGGGAAGTGCCTATGGGAGGAGTGATTGGAGGGGTAGGATTTGTAAATGCCCCATTAACAGCCTCTGAGGTAAGAGGATTTAAGAAAGAGCTAGGAAATTTAGTTGAAGATCCCATAGGTATTGCCACACAGGTAGACCAATTCCTTGGACCCAATGTTTATACCTGGGGAGAGTTAAATTCTATATTAAACATCTTGTTCTCCCCTGAGGAAATACGAATGATCAGAACAGCAAGTATCAGAATCTGGGAAAGGGAAAATAGGTTAGGGCCACCTGGAGATCATAAATTACCGATAGCTGACCCGGGGTGGGACCCAAATCGAGAAGAAGAAAGACAAAATATGAGAGACTATAGGTCCTTGATAGTAAGAGGCATAAGAGAATCTGTCCCCAGAGGGAATAATACTAAATTAGCTTTTGATGGGTCCCAATAAAAAGATGAGACTTCTGCCACTTGGCTAAATCAATTAACAAGGAATTTTCAATTATATTCAAGCATAGACCCTGATAGTAATTGTCCCTGAGGGACAAGTAATTCTAAAAGTGCAGTTTGTAACAAAGTCATGGCCAGATAAATGGATAAAGTTAGAAAAAATTGAAGATTGGCAGGAGAAAAGTATTAATGAATTATTAAAAGAAGCCTTAAAAGTTTACCTGAGGAGAGAAGAAGAAAAAGTTAGAGCCAAGGCTCGCATTATGGTAGCTGTAGCAAGAGAAGGAGTAGGAGAAAACCAGAGAAACTCCTCTTTGAAATCTAGTGAGGGAGGACCAAGACCCTCATTTAAAGGACCAAAGTCACCCATAGTAGCACCGTGGGTAAATTTGAAAAGAAGTAACCCAGGAGAGAATAGAACTTGTTATTATTGTGGTGAAATGGGACATTTAAAAAGGGATTGTAAGAAATTATCACTTGATGAAGCTATTGCAAAGGAGCAAGATTGTGATCGTGATACGCAAAGCAATCACATGGAGAGAGAGAGATCTCGCAGGGCAGAGAGGTTCCTCCGAGCCAGCCCAAGGCTGAGCCAAGCCCGAGAGAGAGAGCCTCTGCTTGTTTATTTCTTACTTTTTATACATTTGTGGGTCTGGCTGAAGATTGGCTTCTGGAGTTTTCACCCCTCAGCCAAATGGCCAGACCTGCTGTCAGTCACAACTGTTTTCAGGTTAGAAATATGCAAACAAAGGACAGAGAATGAAAAACAAAGGATTTGTTTATGTTATATGTGTGACAAAAAGGTAGAAACTGCTCCTAATATTATACAGTAGCTAAAAGGTCTGACTCCATTTTATGAACAATCAAAAGGCTTTCAAAAACTCAAAAAAACCAGGGTAACACAAGATGCTCTGGAGAGGGTGCTGAAAGGGGAGGATTAGGGGTGTCAGAGGCTCTATAAAATAGCGGACCCAATGGAACAACAAGATGAGCCTCTAGTAAATTTTGATGTGGGGCCCCAAAGTGAAGAATATGAATTCTTAGTAGACACAGGAGCTGATAGGTCGAGTTTAAGGAAATTACCAACAGGAGTAACAATCGGGACAAAAACTTGTGAAGTGTTAGGGGCTGAAGGGAGGCCCTTTCGAGCATTAATAATTGAAGGAGTAGAGATTAAAGGGAACTCAAAGTATTGTGTAGCTGATTTTCCTTATTTACCACATACAGAAACCAATTTACTAGGCAGAGACTTACAAGTGCAGCTCGGGGTAGGAGTTATCCCAAAAGATGGAAAAATGGTTGTGCATATCATGAAACTAATCCAAGGAGATATACAAGAGATAAATCCAGAAGTGTGGGCTACAGAGGGAAAATATGGGTGTTTAGATATCCCTCCCATTAAGATAGAAATGCAAAAAGATACCCCTGCCATCAGAGTCAAGCAATACCCAATGTCACCTGAAGGAAAGAAAGGGCTAGCTTCAGTAATTGAGCATCTTTTAAAAGAGAATATCCTAGAACCCTGTATGTCCCCTCATAACACCCCTATATTGGCCATAAAGAAAGATGAGGGAAAGTTTAGATTAGTCCAAGATTTGAGAGAAATTAATAAAAGAACTATTGCTCGACACCCAGTAGTACCTAACCCCTATACCTTGCTGAGTAAAATTCCGAGAGAGCATACCTGGTTCACAGTGATAGACTTAAAGGATGCTTTCTGGGCATGTCCCTAGCAGAAGAGTGTAGGGATTGGTTTGCCTTTCAATGGGAACATCCAGACAGGGGAAGAAAACAACAGCTAAGGTGGACGCAGTTACCGCAGGGATATACGGAATCGCCAAATATCTTCAGACAGGCCCTAGAGACATTATTAGAACAGTTTAGTCCCAAAGAAGGAGTTCAAATATGTGGATGATTTATTAATATCAGGAGAGACAGAAAAGGAAGTTAGAGATATACGTATACAACTTTTAAACCTTTTTGGAGAAAAGGGGTTAAAAGTATCTCAAAGTAAACTACAGTTTGTAGAAACTGAAGTCACTTATTTAGGACACATAATTGGAAAGGGGAGTAAAAGGTTAAGCCCTGCAAGAATTTCAGGAATAGTATCTATATCACCTCCAAAAACTAAGAGAGACGTAAGGAAACTTCTAGGCCTGTTCGGGTACTGCAAGCACTGGATAGATAAGTACACTCAAGGGGTCAAATTTCTTTATGATAAATTAATAGACCAGGAACCAATGAATTGGACAGAGAGTGACGAGAAGCAGCTACAAGATCTAAAAGAGAAATTATCCTCAGCACCAGTTTTAAGCTTACCAGATCTTAAAAAGGAGTTTGATTTGTTTGTAAACACCGAGGAAAGGATAGGATATGGAGTTTTAACCCAAGAATGGGGAGGATACCGAAAGCCTGTAGCATTTTTATCAAAACTGTTAGATCCAGTTGCCAGGGGATGGCCGGCTTGCCTCCAAGCAGTCGCAGCTGCAGCTATTCTGATAGAAGAAGCTCAAAAGTTAACATTACAGGGAAAGATAAAGATACATACTCCACATGATTTGAAAACAATCTTAAGCCAAAGAGCTCAAAGGTGGCTCACAGATTCTAGAATCCTAAAATATGAAATTATACTAATAAATACAGATAATCTAGAACTAACAACATCAAAAAGCTTAAATCCAGCCCAATTTCTCTCTGG
Organism: Hirundo rustica; assembly: GCF_015227805.2. Lineage (NCBI taxonomy): Eukaryota > Metazoa > Chordata > Aves > Passeriformes > Hirundinidae > Hirundo > Hirundo rustica. The sequence continues at coordinate 14,678 of NW_026690435.1, read as the reverse complement.
CGAGCCCACTGAAGAGATAGAACACCACTGCCTAGAACTCATTGATATGCAGACAAAAGTGAGAGAAGATTTAGAAGACACACCCCTCCCATATGGGAGAGTATTGTTCACAGATGGGTCATCCCGAGTGGTGGAAGGGAAAAGAACATCCGGATACTCTGTGATTGAGGGAGAGAAAATGGAAGTCTTAGAAAAGGGAAAGTTACCAAGTAATTGGTCAGCGCAGTGCTGTGAAATATATGCACTAAAGAGAGGGCTGGACTTACTTAAAGATGACCGAGGGACCATTTACACAGACTCTAGATATGCCTTTGGTATTGTGCACACATTTGGGAAAATTTGGGAAGGACGGGGATATTTGAATTCAAAAGGGAAAGACTTAATACACACAGAATTAATAAAGTCAGTGTTAAAATCTTTACAAAAACCAGTAGAAATTGCAGTAGTTCACATAAAAGGGCATCAAAAGGGAAATATGCCCGAGATAAGGGGAAACCAGTTAGCTGATAAAACAGCCAGAGAGGCAGCTTTAGAACCAGGAGAACCAGTAAAAATCCTCAAATTGGAGAAAATACCAAGAAAAGAAGAAGAAGGGATAGAGCAGGTGTTTAGTGAAAAAGAGCAGAAAGCAATAAAAGAATTAGGATTACACCAGGGGGAACATGGAGTATGGTTAACAGCTGACGGACGGAAATTCATAAATAAAGCCCTAGCCTGAAAAATACTTACAGAAATACATAATTTAACCCACTGGGGAACCCAGGGGTTATGTGACCATTTCCTAAGGGAAAACCTATGTATTGGAGTACACGAATTAGCAAAAGCAGTTACTCAAGGATGTATAATATGTCAGAAAATAAATCAAAAATTATGAGAAAAACTGAGCCTGCAGGGAGGGAGTTAGCCTTAAGGCCCTTCCAGAACGTGCAAATTGGTTTTACTGAGATGCCCCCTGTTCAAGGTTACAAACAGTTGCTAGTGATCATAGATCACCTCACCCATTGGGTAGAGGCATTCCCTACAAAAAGAGAAACAGCAGAAGTAGTAACAAAAATAATATTGGAAGATATCCTCCCTCGGTATGGGCTGATAAATAATATTGATTCAGACAGAGGGCCACATTTCACAGCACAAATTCTACAAGTAACACAAGCCTTAGGGATAAAATGGAGGTTACACACCCCATGGCATCCCCAAAGCTCAGGCAGAGTAGGAAGAATGAACAAGACCATTAAAAATGTACTAACTAAACTAATAGCAGAAACTCAACTAAATTGGCTTAAATGCTTACCCCTAGCATTATTACGAATCAGAACACAGCCACAAGCAGATATAGGAGTGTCACCATATGAAATGTTATTCGGGCTTCCCTTTTTGTTATCTCCTTATAGTTCTAAAGACTACCTGGAAGGAGAGGAAGTCACTAGAAAATATCTAAAAACCATTGGACAAACCCTAGAAAATCTCAGAAAGAAAGGCTATCTTCCTCAAACTTCCCCTTTGGATGCAAACGTGCATAATATCAATCCTGGAGATTGGGTATTGATCAAAACGTGGACTAATACCCCACTGACCCCGAAGTTTGAAGGTCTCTACCAAGTACTGTTAACAACACACACAGCAGTGCGCACTGAAGAAAAAGGATGGACCCACATCACCAGAGTTAAAGGGCCAGTACCCCCTCCTGGAGAGAACCCGAGTTCAGCACCCTCACCGGATGAAACCGAGTGGACAGTAACACCACACCCGAAAGACTTGAAATTAACCTTTAAAAAGAAATAAAAGATAACAGAGACTGTGAAAACCTTTTTTCAGTTGCTTCTCCCCAAATCAACGGACTCAAAAAAAAAAAAAAAAAAAAGGGGCAGGGGGCACAATAAAAGTTAATTTATGTAAACCTAAATCACTTTTTTTGCAATTAGCAATTTAGATAAGTTTAATTAATACATAAATTAAAAAATATACAAAGTTTTCTTGTATTAATTCTACATATAGTTTAAGTTTTATAAGTAAAAATTTAAATAAGTTTAAGTTTTTTTATATAATAATTTTTAGGTTGTAAGTTTTCTAAGTAGCAAATTAAATAAGTTTAAGTAATAGATATATTAAAAAAGGGTTAAGGTTTTTTTGTATTAATTTTAAATATTGTTTAAGTTTTATAAATAGTGTTTTAAATAAGTTTAAGTTTTCTTAGATGTTAATTTTAAAAGTTGTTAAGTTTTATAAGTAGCAGTTTGAACAAATTCAAGTAATAGATAAATTAAAAGAGTATAAGGTTTTTTTTGAAAACAAAGGTAAATCTCCTACAGAACATTCTCTAAGGGCAACTAAATTAATAGGGAAGGGAAGTGGAAGCATGTAAGTGGGTTCTTGAGGAGACCTCTCCACTCCAAGAGGCAAGGCCGGGTGGAGCAAGAGATCCAGGAAGGATGGCCCATACCGGACTCTTGGGAGGGATCGTACTGATGATGTTCATAAAGCACACCTACGAAACAAAAGCCTGTGCTGACTGCTACCATCCAGTGTACGATGGAGAGGATCTCAGATCCTTATTCAGGGTCCATACTAACGTGAACCCAAACTGCTTTGACCACTCCCAGTTGAATACTTGCCAAGAGGATGGAAAAGTTTATTGGACCACAAAAAACACAGCTAGTTATGCACAGCACCTATTTGGGGAATGTCCTATAGGAGACACTTGGTTATGCTTTGAAGCAGATCACAAAGGATTAAGAGATATAATAAAAGAAAAAGTGTTGACAACAAAATTTGATAAAAGCCTAGATATCCCATCAGGAAAAAACCTGTTCATTGACTTAGTAGAAAGAATCAGTCGAGAATTAAATTTAACCGAGTGCTGGATATGTGGAGGTACACAAATGTCTGAAATATGGCCTTGGGAGGGAATCAGTTTAAGCCCTCTAGAAATTCTAAAATGGAAACAAACTGAACAGAATACACAAAGCCTAAGAACAAGAGGAAGAGAGAAGTGGGATCTCAAATCTAAAATCATTGGGGAAGAATGTATCATGAGGACAGGAACCAGATATCAAACCCGTGTAGGAAAATTAATGTGTAAGAGGTATATAATAGTAATAAACTCAAGTGCTAAATGGGTTCCCAAAGGGCCTAATAAGGGTCAACTGAGAACACGGAAAAATGTATCTATAATGAGAGGTATGAATTATATGAATGTATTGACAAAGCTATAAATCCTTTTTGGGGAATAAAAGAACTGTCTCGGTTTTGGTAACAGCCTTTTGAAACTAGGGAAGATTACTGGGAAGCTCCAAATCACCTGTTCTGGATCTGTGGGGATACTGCTTATACAAAATTGCCTGGGGATTGGTCGGGAAGCTGTACAATAGGGATCATAAAGCCAGCTTTCTTCCTATTACCCAAGAGATTAGGAGCACACCTAGGAGTCCCGGTATATGACAATCTGGGAAAAGTCGAACGAAAGAAAAGAGATACTCTAACAATTGGTGGAGACCAAAAATGGAAAGGAAAAATATGGACCCCAGAAGAAATCATTAAAACCTATGGACCAGCTACATGGGCACAGGACGGGTCCTGGGGGTATTGCACTCCAATCTACATGTTAAATAGAATCATCAGGCTCCAGGCTGTGCTAGAAATGGTATCTAACCGAACAGCTCTAGCATTAGACCATATCAGCGACCAACTAACACAAACAAGAGCTGTAATACACCAAATACATCTTGCTGTAGACTACCTTTTAGCAGATGAAGGAGGAATCTGTGGTAAATTTAATTCGTCTGAATGTTGTTTAGAAATTGATGATAAAACCACAGTAATTAAAAACATCTCAAAGGAAATCAGAAAGCTAGCCTATGTGGGAAATCAAGAATAGACTCCTCTAATGGACACCAACTGGTGGAATAGTTTTTGGTCATTCAAGGGGGATTGGTGGAAGAAAGCTGGGTTTATGATAATTTGCTCAATCACCGGGTTAATGTTCTTACCCTTTCTACTTCCCTATCTAATTCGAACAATTACCTCCACAGTCCAAGCCAGTATCCAAATCCCTGAAGCAACCAGTCAAAAACAAACCAAAATGATGGTGACAGAGGGTCAGGAACCTGATCATGAGAATGCCAAAGAAATATATGAGAAGTTGCAAAGATTTAGGAAAATTTATTTTCAAGAAGAAGGGATAACAAATTGATGCGAGCTATAGCTCGATCAAAGAAATAGAGGGGGGAGTTGTTATAAATACGTTCTATCTAAGTGATTTGAATCTTAGTTACTTAATTGTTAAGATCCCATTAGGATTGTCGGTGTTTGTTCTGGTTTGCTAAGCTTAAGGAGTTTGCCTTATTCCTGTTTTAATATTGATTATTAATTGCCTAATCATCTTATTCACTCCTGTTTGTTAATTAAAAGTTCACCCTGTTAATTGTTTTTCACCTGTTTACTCCTCACCTGTACATCCGTGTTCCATTTGTCGGGCACTGCTCTTGCTGCTCCTCAAAATGGCGCCTGATATGCAAGTGAGGGAGACACTGGAATTCTGGGATCTACTCAAGAACAAAGGACTCTTAAAACAGAAAACTAGAGTAGAATCCAGAACTGAAAGTAGTACCTCTGGACTGGCGCAGAGTTAAGACTATCAGCCAAAGCAGCTTCATTCGGTCGCCGTGACCTGAACCGTTCCCTATCGGCAGGACACCCCTGAACAACGAGCCCAAATCAACTTCCCAGGTATGCCCATGAGAATGGAAGCCCCAGCCTTGCTGTGAGGTGAAGCTGTCTGCACCTCCTCCTCTGCGTTGCCAAAGGGAGCAGCAAGTTGTGCACGTGGCCTCTTGAGCCCCCACCAAGAGCTGATTTCTTGAATAAAGGCATTAAAAAAGAGCAGGTTTCCTTGCCTTTGATTTCTTCATAACAAGACCCTTGGAAGCTGACACTCTTTGGACAACCTGCTCCTTACTCCCAACCTCACCGAGTCTGACTCGCCCACGTGGGACTAAACTCCCAAAACATAATTAAAAAAAAAAAAAAAATGCACTTTCATTTACAATTAAAATCTAATTAAATAATTAAAATTTAATCACCTTTTTCTTATTTATAATAATATAAGTGTATGTTTCTACATATGTTTCTATAGACCTAATCTTTATATTTATATAAAGAAATCTATACATTTTAAGCAATCAAAAAAATTTGACTCATTGGTTCTTAGTGACACAATTCCATTAATTATTTGACCACTATTTGCTATTGATTTCTCCCTATTTATGCAAATTAGTCCTATTTTTAATCCTTTTGCCATCTTTTCTATAATTTTCTCAGGCAGGGTAAAAGGAGACACTTTGGGGTCCATGGAGACATTTCTGGGGCACATTTGGGGGAGTTTGGGGCCTGGGGAGGGAATTTGGAGAGAACTTGAGACTATGAACGACACTAAGAGGAGCCGGGCGGGCACTTGGAGGGGAACTTAGGGATTCTGTCGGACAATTCGGGGTCCGGGGGAGCACTTTAGGGTCCAGGGGGGCACTTGGAGGTCAGGGAGGGGAATCTGGGGGCCCTTCGGGGTCCGGGCGGGCACTTGGGGGGCTCTGACGGGGCTCTCTGCGGCGCGGGGGATGATGGGAGTTGTAGGCGCGGGTGTAACACCGTTCAATCGGGCCGCGGAGCATTAAGGGGGTTTTAGGCGCAGCTCCATAGGCTCTCAGTGCGGCGCAGGGCATGACGGGAGATGAAGTCACGGCTAGAATAGCAGTCTACGGGCGTCACGGGGCATGCTGGGAGCTGTAGTCCCGGAAGTGGGTCTAACAGAGCTTTTGGGGTCTGGGAAGACACTTGGGGGGTCGCTTTTGCGGCCGAGACGCGACTTGAGGTCCTCGGGAGGAACGCATATGGTTCGGGAGCTCTTGGGGGGAGCTTGGGGAGCTCTAACCGGGCTCTTTAGGGCGCTGGTTACGGCAGGAGTTTTAGGAGCGGAACTGAGCGGCTCTGAGGCCGCCGGGGCGAAAGAAGATGAATTCTCAGGCGTGGCTGTAAAGGGCATTGATTCAGGGGACGCGGAGACGCTTCTGGGGAATCCCGAATGGGCGCTGAGGGGATACTTAGGGATGGTGGAGGCTCTGGGTGTTATAAATTGCACGACTCAAGATTTAGTCCCAATTAAAATTTTATTAATTACAGCAAGCGGGGCATAAGCAAATGCAGCGCTGGGCGACAGGGAGAGTCTGCACTCCGCCGACTGCCGCGCCGTTACGGTCTTCCAGTTCCGTTTTATGCATTTCTTTTCTTCTGTTATCATATCGATGTTATCTTGTTGCTAGGAGACCGTCTTCTATCTTCCGAAAACAGCCACAGTTCTCCTTCCTGGAGCTCAAAAAGCCTTGCTAAGCAATAGCATATGTGTCTAAAAAATCATGAGTCATGCTGTGTTTGCAAGTTTAAAGGTTCTCTCAAAATGACGAGTCATCCTGTGTTTGCAAGTTTAAAGGCTCTCTTAAAAATCATGAGTCATCCTGTGTTTGCAAGTTCAATGAACAAAGCATTAACTCGTTACAATCCCCCCTTTTTCTTTTCAGCCTAAATTTGTTCATTGAATCTTTCTAATTCCTGTCGGGCCCATTCTAATTTCTCATCTTCTGAGTCTTTAGGTAGCGATTCATATTTTGCTCTAATAAGCATTAAATGTGCTGCTTCTAAGCGTCTCTTCACAATTGTTATCAATTTATTAAAAATACATGGTCCAAAGGTTAATCCAAGTATTAATAAAATCAGTGGTCCCGCAATCGTGGATAGCAGGGTAGTCAGCCAAGGGGAATAATCAAACCAAGATTCATACCAGTTTTGGTTTGCCTCTCTTTCTCGCTTCCTTTGTTCTAGTCGGTTTCTTAATTCTGTCATGGTATCTATTACTACTCCCGTGTGGTCAGCATATGCGCAACATTCTTCTTTTAGGGCTACACACAGGCCACCTTGTTGCAAGAACAAAAGATCTAGACCCCTGCGATTTTGTAACACTACTTCAGATAAAGATCTTACTGACTTTACTAACCCATCGATGGCTTGCTCAATTCTTCCTAAATCCTCATCTACTGACATTCGCAATGTCTTCATTTCTTTCTGCTGATTTATCAAGGAGGCTACTCCTGTCCCTGCTCCTATTCCTCCTATAGTCAGCAGGGTTGCAATGGTCAGGGCCGTAAAGGGTTCCCTTTTTACTAGATGATGCTCTGCAGTAGTAGGTTGCTGGTAAATATAATCAGTTGAGTGGTAAATTATTCTGGGGACAATGGTTACTTGGATACAGTAATCTCGAGCATAATTAAAAACTTTTAATGATAAACAGGGGGTAACGCCTATATTGTTGCATACCCACTTTGTATTCGCTGCAGGGAGGAGCCATCCTGCAGGTTTATCCTCTTCTCTTTGTGTCATAATTACTCCACATAAGTATTCCTTTTCTGGTGGTATTTTCCCTATACACCTCCCTTTACCCGTTACTTGGGATAAGGTTACCCCTTGTGTTTCGGTTTTATTCTGTTTCCAAAGGCATTGCGTTGGATTGGTTCCATTGATACGTCGTACTTTTTGTGTACTACCTATACTTTTATAAAAGGGAGGCCTAATGCTATAGCACAGCTAGCATTCTCGGGTCAAATTCAGATGTGTTATATTTAATAATTGGTAACTAGCTTGCATTATTTTCTACAATGCACTATACTCTAGTCTTGTTTTTACAACTCTTTTAACAGTCGGGGCTACGTTACTATTCTTTATCTTATCTTTTTGGCCCTTATATTGTTGTTCTAGTTCTGGTTCTTTCTGCAGCACAGAATTTGGCCCAATAAGTTCTGAGTCTTGTGGTGCTGGTTCCTTTTTGATAAGGAAGTGTCCCCCTCTGTCTGTACCAGGTTCTCATAATCGTGCCCCCCACAGTTTTCCTGTTACCCAAGCTTGATCTTCTCCTTTAGTAACATTTATCTAAATTCTTTTACAATTTCCCCGCCGTCTTAGCCCTCTATTTCGCTATATTTGGGGTTCTTTACATCCATAGGGATACCATTTTACAGATATGAATTGATCTTTTCTTCCTCTGGGGGTGAATCTATAGGATACTGTTTCGCATCCCCAGTATGCACAATAATAATGCCCAGGATAGTTACAATATGGTTTTCCCGGATTTGAGGCAGGACAAAAATAAAAGGCCCCAAGGAATACAGGTGGCCAAACTGGAAAAAGATCTTTCAATTTACACTGAAAAGAGGGATTCCCTGGGGTAATCATGGAGGACAATACTTTATGGTCTTCCCATCGGATTAAGGACTACTTAAAGGGTTGATGGGGGTTATCGTGCTCTGCGGTAGTACAACATACTAATAATGATAGCATCTATATTATGGTGTGCAGATTCGGGTGCTTGGTCTCACTGGCTATTTTGTATTCTTTCTTTTCTGAAAGCTCTCTCTGGTGGTAACAATGCCAAAACTCAGTAATACTATCAGTCCCATTCTTTTGGCAGTTCAGCGAACATTGCCTTGTTGTCCTATAAGCGAGGCTCTTTCCTCCACCAGTTTTTCTCCCTCTGCCTCGCTCGTCGACTCGGGTGCATCGAGCCACGAGGGGTATCATCTTCTCGGCAGCAGGGGAATTCTTCAGGAGGGATTGCCCTGCTCTACGACTTCGGACAACATGAGAATACCAGTTCGCTCTTCTAACTTGTGGAGAGTTGCACTTGAGCTCCTGTAGCTCCTTTCGGCAACGCCCTTCAACTATTTCTGCTATGAATGGGCTGGGCATGTTTAGACAGTATGAGTCTGGATTTGCTCCTTTGGCAAATATCTCCCACCATTCGCTGGATTTTACAGTTAATTTTCTAAGAGATACTTTTAGGTTTAGTAGCCAATTAGTAATATTTCTTTGTAATTTCTAGCAAGGGGTGCGAACCCCTTTAGGGGTCTTCCCCTATAGCAGTGAGTCCACCACCCTTCTCCACACACTTTACAGTTATAACATACAAATGGGTAACAGTTACAGTTCGCTTTATCTTATTCTAACATCATCATTACTAAATATGGATTGGGTAAATATTCAATTGTAAATCCGTTTATTCAGTCTTTTACTTATCTCTTCAGTCTTAATTTCAGGTTTCTTGGTGAGCTGACAACTTTCCACTCGGTAGTTGGTTCTCTTACAGGGCCCTTGATCCTGCTAGCGTGAGTTCATCTCTTTTCAGCTGTTTTTATTGCTGTTTCTGTTGTGAGTAATATAAGGTAAGGTCCTTCTCATCGGGGCGCTAGGGTAGTGTGTTTCCATGTTTTGATTAATACCCAGTCCCCTGGTTTTATTTAATGCAGTGCAATGTCTAATGGGGGTCGTTGTACTATAAGACCCTTACTACAGGAGCCACAGATGGTATGCTCTTTTCATCATTATTCTGAGTTGCTAAAAATCTTGCTGCTTCTCCATTGCCCAGGCAGCCAGAGGGTGTTGTCCCACCCCCTCCCTGGGATTTAGCAACAGGCAGCTCTTCCCTCTTCCCCTGGGGCCCAGGTTAGGCTGCTCTTTAGCCCTTGCTGCGGGGGACCACCCCCCCCTTCCGCTGCTGCGGGCTGGCAGCCGCCCTTCATTATCTATCCCCCCATCCGCGCTGGGAGTAGTGGTTGTAAGGCACCCTCCCCTCTCCCCCTTCGCGCGGCCGCTGGGAGGGAGGGGGAGGCACTGGGGAGAAGGGTGGGGTGGGGGATTGGGTGAGAGATATGGGGTCGGGACGGGAATTGGGGGAAAGAAGGGATAGTGGGAAGGAGGAATGCAATGCCGTCCGCCATCAGGGCTGACCGCATGGTGCGAACCCCCGAGGGTCTCATCCATGTGGCTAGAGCTCCGAGAGGAAAAAAATTGCATCTTGCTGAGGGAAAACAGGTGGGAGAGGAGGGTATAAGGATGATGGGTGGGTTTGACGAGCAGAATCTAGTACGGAATCAGGGAATCCCTGCTTCTTGGGAACAGGGAATTGCTGAGAGGTTTTGCATGGCTGTCTGCTGTTTTTCTGCTTCTAACAGCTTCTTGCGTACTTGTAAGAATATTGGAATAAATAAAGAAATTTTGTTTTCCCCATTTTCAACTTTTAAAGTTATTAATTTTCCCACATCATCCCAAAATGAAACAGAATTTATATCTTGTAGAGTACTGTCTGGAATCTCAGCTGACAGCCAGGAAATAAATTTAATTAAGAGCTTATCAGGAAATTTTAGACTTGTTGAAATGTTTTTAAGTTGTTTAAAATCACTCTTTTGATTTCTCGATAAACGTATGCCCATGTTTCTGATGTTTTTAAAAGGCAAACTGTTCGAAAAATCTTAACTCCTGACGTGAAAAACTAAAGGCGCCGCTGCGTCCCGCTCGCTCCCGAGGTATCAGGGGCAAGGCGGGCTGCCCGCGGCTCGGGGCGGCCGTCTCTGGCCGCTTCTCCCGACTGCGGGACACGGGCAGGGGGGTGTCCCGGTGCCGGCTTCTGTCCCGGGGCCCTCCCGTAGCTAGCCCACCCTAAAAACGCGCGGTTTTCTCCGGTACACGGAACTCCAGCCGTTCTGCTGAGGGAAAAAAATGTCTAACTACGTTACGCAAACACACTGCGGCGCAGGGTCCTAAAGCCCTCTCACTATTAAACTATAGGGATTTTCTAGCGAACCCCGCAGCACGTGTTGCAACGTCAGGGTTTTCTGTCTAAGGTCGATTCACTTTTGTAGTAAAAGCGAACTCCCGACCTTGTCTTGGCACCCCGAGCTGTTCGAAAACAGCCGATAGTGGCTAGCTTATGAATTCTAATACACATATATTTAATTCCAAACTGATCTACTATAGCTTGGGTTCCCCAGTGAGTTTTCTCGTGTATTCTATGCAAAATTTCCAGCGCTATTGCTTTTAGCAATACTTCTCATCCATCAGAGAGTTTCCATTTTCTATCCTGGTCTTTACATTGAGATAACCTCTGCTCTTCTGTTTTAGTAAATCTGTATTCTGCTTTCTCCTCATCCAATGACTCTGTCCCGGGCCCCCCTTTTTCTTTTTATCATTAGAGCGGCTTTCTTGGCCTCCTGATCTGCTGCATTGTTTCTTCTGCTTCTAAAATCTATTCCTCTCTGATGTCCTCTCAAATGTACTACCGCAATTTTCTTAGGTTTTCTCAATGCTATTAATACTCTTTTGATTAATTCCTGATGTATTAAATCCTTTCCCTGGGAGTTCATTAATCCCCTTTTTTCCCATATTTTCCCAAAGGTGTGCACTACCCCAAATGCATATTTAGAGTCTGTATAAATTGTCCCTTCTTTATCTTTTAATCTTTCTAACGCTCTTAATACAGCATACAATTCACAGGCTTGTGCAGACTAAGTTTTATTCAGGGGGCCTGATTCTATAACTTCTAGTTCCGGTCCCCCTATAATTGCATGGCCTGGCACTCTTTTTCCTTGTGTAACCCGTGATGATCCATCTACAAATAGCCTTTCCCCTGTTTCTAATTCTTCCTTCTCTAAGTCTGGTCTTATTTTAGTTTGCTCCTCAATAGTTGTTATGCAGTTATGAGCTAATTCTTTTTCATCCGGCTCCTCATATAAAAATTGGGCCGGATTTTACAAGCCCATCACTTCTAGGGTTAATTTAGGGGAGTCTAGAAGGATGCCTTCATATTTTAGAAGTCTGGAGTCTGTAATCCACTTATCTGCTTTTTTGGTTGTAAAATTCCCCTAATATTATGAGGAGATAACACTTTTAATTCGCTGTTAAATGTTATTTTGTGTGCTTCTTCCGTCAGGAGCGCACAGGCTACAACTGCTTGTAAGCAAGTAGGCCATCCTTTACTGATTTTACTTTAAAAGGCTCCCCCTTTGCCCCAACTACTAGGGCAGTTTCTTGGGCAAAGGTGCACTTAAGGGGCAGTTTTTGAATGGTTGATCTTTCAGCCCCTGTGTCTACCAGGAACTCGAATTCTTGGCGCTGGGGACTTATCTTTTATTAAGGGCTCCTGGTGTGTCCTGGTCCCCAGCAAATAGAGTCCCTGACCTGCTGGGCATCCCAAATGCGCATTCCTGCACGTCTAATCATGTTTTTTCTCTTCAGATGTAAAAAGGATGCCCAATATGGATTGTAATTCATCCCAAGCATAAATATTGGGACCTAGGAATTGGTCCACTCTCTCTGATACTCCTAGTGGATCTTCTAACAAGTTCCCCATTTCCTTTTTGAAGTCCCATACGTCCCCTGAGCTTAGTGGGACAGAGATAAACCCTATCTCAGCCTGAGGTCCCCCCATGGGCATTTCCCTTAAAGGGTATAAATTCTGTTGTCTCACCCTTTGTCTAGTCATTGGACCTCTAGGTGGGGACTCAGCTTGTTCTTGTGCATTTTCATTATCTGGGAGTGGAGGGGCTTGTGGTGGTACCTACGGTGGTGGAACTAATGGAACTTCTTCCTCTTGTTTCCCTCTTTTCTTATCTTCATGAGAGTCAGGTTTTTCTTTTAGGCTTAATAAAAACACTCCCAGGGTCTCAACCCATATACTTGCATAGTCGCTTTCCTCCTGACTAAAGGAGTCTTAGTGCTTACCCATTAGTTGAGTTTCTGCCTAACCCAATCATCATCAAATACAGGCTAAAAAAAAAAACCACCCAAAAACATTCCTAGATATTTCTTTCCCACCCCATACTTCTATACAATAGCGTATCATTTTGGCCTTATCCTTGTCTCTAGTCCCAGGATACTGCTTCCATTCAGCTAGCATGAATCCTAACGGACTGTCTTTAGGTACAGGTGGGAGATTTCATGGGTGGAGGGGGCTTGCTCTTCCCCTGTCCCATCTTCTGGAGTGCCTTCTATCACACGTGTGCAACCAATCGCTTCCCCTTGTTCGTGGCCCACGCCCTCGCGGGCAATGGGAACCGCACTACTGAGGGTCCACACTCACTTGGGGTGTCCGGCTGCCGGCTCCCCTCTCACATAGCACACTCAGCACACTCCAGGATACCCGACCCCGACCGAACGGCTCCCCACGTGTAATTCCACGCAATACTCACGCGTCCTGCGTCTTCGTCCGGACCTTTGTGCACAAAGTTTATAGGGTCGACCGGTCTCCTTTGCTTATGTCCCGAGTTTTAGGTTCGTCGGTGAGAGCGGGGTAGGTTACAGAAATCCTGGGGCCACCTGAGGTGGGGCGCCTCCCCAGTATTCCTATTCTACCAGAACATTCTCATCCGAGTCACAGCACCAAATTGGTATAAATTGCACGACTCAAGATTTAGTCCCAATTAAAATTTTATTAATTACAGCAAGTGGGGCATAAGCAAATACAGCGCTGGGCGACAGGGGGTTTGCACCCCGCCAACTGCCGCACGGTTAAGGTCTTTCAGTTCTGTTTTATACAGTTCTTTTCTTTTGTTATCGGTCGGTTTATCTTGTTGCTAGGAGACTGTCTTCTATCTTCTGAAAACAGTTACAGTTCCTTCTCCTGGAACTTAAAAGCTTTGTTAAGCAATAGCACATGTGTCAAAAAAATCATGAGTCATGCTGTGTTTGCAAGCTTAAAGGTTCTCTTAAAAATGACGAGTCATCCTGTGTTTGCAAGTTTAAAAGTTCTCTTAAAAATGACGAGTCATCCTGTGTTTGCAAGTTTAAAAGTTCTCTTAAAAATGACGAGTCATCCTGTGTTTGCAAGTTCAATGAACAAAGCATTAACTTGTTACAAGTCTGCCAGCCCTTGTGAGCAAAACCCTCCCTAAATAGGTGTTTGATTTGGGAGGTCAAAAACTCCTTAATTTGATATTTCTGAGCCCAAATCCTCCCTAAATGAGTGTTTCTCAGCTCCCTAAATTGGTGTTTCAGACACCAAAATATCTTTAAATGGGTGTTTCTGAGTTCAAAATACCCCTAATTTGCTTTCTTTGAGACTCAGAGCTCTCTAGCTCTCTAGCTTGTATTTTCTATAGGCAAAATCAGTGTTCTGGATCCCCAAAGCCCCCCAAATGATCTTTTTCCATTCCAAAGCTCCTCATATCACTATTATAGCACCCAAACTAGTGAAATGGAGGTTTTCTAAGCCATGAAGTTGTGAAAATCAGTGTTCCTGATGCCCCTAAGTCAAGCCACGTAGCCTGTTTGCCACCAGACCGTGGAGTTGGCTCCCAGTGCTCCCAGTCTCCTCCCGTGCATTCCCGGTGCCTCTGGGAGGCCTCCAGGAGCAGGGAGGGGCCGCTGGGTGTGCCCATTTCCCCCCACGCCGCCCAAGGAGCTGCTTCCTAGTAGGAGCATTTTCACTTTCAGTTTTCAAGGCATTTACAGGAAGTCGGTGTAAAACCGAGAAAGGAGCTGCTGGGGGAGGAGGGAGTGAGACCAAGAAAACAAAGCAAGGGTGCCTGGCAAGAGCACACTATATTAACAGAGAACTCTTCTTTAAAAGCACCAGTCTGTTACATATTAGTTTCAAGTCCCCTAGCAGATAAATCTTCTCTCTCTGGCCCCAGTGGGACTTCTAAATTCCTCCTTTAGGGCTCTGGTCACCGTTATGCCCACCTGGCACTGATCATCTATGCATTCTTTGGGCCCCAAAATGGGAAACATGATAGAGGAGATGGCCAAAAGAACAAAAGAGCATGCGCAAGGAGACAAGTTGAAAAGTTCAACTCAGAGGATGACTATGT